>NW_010540116.1:370-45631 GCF_000687285.1 Phaethon lepturus | reverse complement strand
GAAAGAGTGGACTGTACCCTATCTTAAAGTGACTCTTAGTGTGTAGCTGCTAATTTATCTCAAGAAGTGTGGAGATGAGAGCTAGGGTCTGCTTTTACAGTACTGTGAATACCAGTCTTAGAAGAAAACAGATTTTTAGGAAGTTGAAAACATTTTCTTGAAGGAGAAAAGCAGTTCTTTGGCACAAAGGAGAGGACCTTTTGGGGGCTGGAGGGAGGAAGGGGTATCGGCAGCAACAGACTCTGTGTAAGAAGCGGTGGGGTTTTTTCCCCTCAAAAACAGTCTGTTCATTTATGCATAAAGGTCAGGCACAAACAGGAAAGGAGGCAGTAGTTTCAGCAAAGCCAAAATGAAAGATAGTATATTCTTCATTTGTGTGTCTATTATTTGATTATTTTTGAATATGCTGTCCTGGTTTAGTGGTTGCCTTTATAGGATGCTGGGTTTTGTTTGCAGAACTTTTTGCTTTTTCATTGCTATTCTCTGCAAAATCATAAAAGATATGGAAACAAAGATTATATTTTGATGTTTTAAGAGAGCATTATATCAAACTGGAACAATTTTGAAAGAGGATTTTTAAATATTTTTTTTTCAGGACAGTTGTCTAAAAGACATTCTTTTTACTTTCAAAGTGGGTACATTCAAATGACAAGTATTTGCAGTAGGTTATTATTAATAAATATTCTATCTAGAAACCATGTTCTGAAAAACTGAGGTATTAAAATTGTATCTTACTTTGAAAACTAAGATCTAAAAAAACCAGCATTCTAATAGTACCTTTTCCAGACGAAATGTTCAGGTGTACAGTTCTTTACGTAATCTGTATTTGCTCTTAAATAAAAAGTAGTACTTTATAAAAATGCATGTCCTCCATTTTTCCTGGATCTTCTTGAACAGTCTAATGCATTTGTTTGGACTACATACCTGAAATAAATTACTATATTCTTATGAAAAAGCTTTCCCTATACAGAAAATCTACTGTGTAAACAAAATATTTTAAGGCTGAGTGTGTGAACAGCATCTGCATTTTCTTGCCAGCCTTCCTCTAATTTGGTTTCCACCTATGTTTTAAGTATGCAACTTCCAGTGTCCTTATGACACATTAAGGTTCTGTTCATATTTGTTTCTGAAGACAAAACATCATTTATTACTGTAAGTCTGCTAATAGTGCTCATTTAAAAAACAAAATTGGTAAAACTTCACAGAAACATTTTAGCTTTCTGCCGTGTCATGTTCTTTAGTAGCCTTGAATATTTTTTGTTCTCTTTACAAAATATTGCAATAGTGTAGTCTTCTTCCTGTAGTGTATTATTTAGTGACACTTCTTTGTTTTTTAAATCAGCAAAGGAAAAATGGAAAGCAATTGAGCAAGACTGTGGTACACAGAAGAAGCTTAAGACAATTCGAAACAGATCAGAAGATTCCAAGGAAAAAGAACCTCACTGCTCTAAATCTCCTATGGTTGCTGCTTCAGGTGGGACTCAAAGCAAGAGCTTTCCATGCCATCCTGTAACAAAAAAGTCTGGTGTGCAGTATAAAAAAAGGAAACCCAGAATTGATCAAATCAGGTGCTTGCAAAGTTTTACTGTAACTACAGCTGAAAAAGTGAGATATGTATCTGCAAAACGTGATGCTGAACATTGCAGAAACACCCTAAACCATTGTAAAGGCTTGCTCTGTGTAACAGAAAAGAATCCATTTGTGAGATTAGAGGCCTGTAGTTACATCAATACTTTTGTAAAGTCTTCAGCTAGTGGAACTACCACCAGTTATAAATTAAGTGGATTCTTCCATGTAGCCCAGGATAAAAGAAAACATGTTTTTCCTGATGGTACTGTAGAACAGAGTGATATGAGTTGCAGCACTAGTAGAATTCAAAATGAGAGATCACCCATAAAAGGTGGTTTATTGTTTAATAAAGAAAAAACTCAAAATGGAGAAGGGTGTTTTTCATGCTGTTGGAGTGAAAACAGTAAGCGTTTAAGGGGGAAGAAGTGGAATATTGGTAGAAAGCCTAGAAAAAATATGAAAATCACTGAGAAATCAGCAGTGCAGAATATTTTCACAGATACAGCTAATGAATGCAGTGGGTGTGAATTAAACACAGAAGCAGCAGTGGCCATGTCAAGCTCCTTTGCAGTCTTAGGACTAAATCATAAAGAAATTACTCTGTCAGCTTCATGTGATCATACATCAAATCTTCATACAGGAAAAAATACTCATGAAGCACAAAATACGTCAGTCTGGAGAAAGAATAGTACCAAATTACTTGCATTTGAAGATGGCTTTAAGAAGACAACTGAGCTCTCTGTAATAGCAAAAGGAGAAAATTCAAACAGTGTGGCACATCATTATGCTGCCTCAGGTAGCCTGAGAGTACTAGCTCAGGTCCATGATGTTTCTAATTGTCATGAAAGCCAGACAGATGAAAAATTGAACAAAGTTAGTAAAAAGTTGCAGCAGCTTACCTGTCAAAGAACAGTACCTATGACTGGTAAAAATGTTTGGCCTTTTGAATCTTGTGCCAGGACTTCTGAATGGGTTCATAAAAATCATGGATCCATCTCAGAAGGAAAAAAACTTTTAAGGGGTGCCTTTGAGGAATTTTCTGATAAAAGCGGTGTTAAAGCTGTAGGGAACAGTGCTGTGACTGGGAATTTGAGACGGCTGGATTTGGATATGTCATCGGCAGAAATTAACAAAGAACCTACACATGAAACAATGGATCTAAATACTGAAGATCTGACTTCACTTGAAATGCCAGAATCCTCTTCTGCGGATATTTATGAGACTTTCAGAATGAGCACTGAAAGTGTGGAACCACCAGTTAATATGGACAGAAATGCCATGGCTTTTAACCATGGTGATGTGCAAGAATTTAAAGCAACTTCGAATTCTACAACAAAACAAAAATATAAAAATAAAGGAGCTGTAACAAAAAGATACTCATCTGTGACAGTCCAGAATGGTACATCTACAGGTAACACAAACAGAATAAACTTCAGATGTAAAGCATCAGTAGTGAACCAGACCTTTTCTGATTTAAAGCTGATGAAAGTATTAAACACTGGAAACCTGACAAAATTCAAAATTCCTTTATGCAGAAACAAACCTGAATCCAGGAAATTGGAATCTGTCCGTTCATTTGAAAGAAAAACCTGTAGTCCACTAGAACTTCTTGACAGCACTAGTGTTTCTAGAAGGCAGAAAATGGGTGAAGAAACTTTTTTGGTAAATTCCAAGCAGCAGCCTCTTCCTGTCATGAGTGATGCTATGTCTACAGCTTCCATGAAGAAAAAAGTGGATGAGATCAACAGTAAGGACTCTCAGCATGATGGCTCTGAAGGCGTTTCAAATGAGATGTCTGTGCTCCCTGAACATTTTTCTTTACATCCGCATCCTTTTCTCGATGGACAACTAGAGACATCTGTGCCTGATTTCCATGGTACTGAACGTGTACTAAAATCTAATTTTCCTGATCATTCTTGGAATGCAGTTGACCACCCTGTTGCATTAGAAATAAATGATGATAGCAAAACAAGAGAGAATCTTTTACAACACAGAAGTCAAAATTTTCCAGATATTCTTGAAGCTTACAAAGAAGATGTTCTTGTCATTGATGTGATTCAGGATGACCCTGACCTTTTTGGAACCAATAATGAAGAGGAGCTTGCACTTGCAGACTGTGAAAACTGTCCTGTGAAGGCATCCTATACTAGCATCTGCATTAAAGATGAAAAGCAGGATCTTAAGCCTGAGTATCCTGTTACCTCAGAAAATAGAGATTCAGTAGATGATAATTTTAGGTATGCATATCATTCTTTTTATTACAATAATCCGAAGTACTTTATTCTCATATTAGTATACTTTGGTTGTAGTGGTCAGGCTTCCTTACAGAATTTCACTAATTTCTGGATTGATTTTAAGTATCAAAATTTGATTGAGGTATGACAGTATTCTGAATGCAAATAAATTAATTTGTTCTTCGTAAGAATTAGGATAAACTCTGAATCAAAGAAAAATGTAATCCTGAGGAATTGGTTTAGACAAAGTGAAGTGAAAAATGAAAGCATAAACAAAGCTAATTAAGAGTAGCATTCTTAATAAATAACTTTATTTTTAAATACCTGACTTGATTTGAGATTGCAGATATCCCTTTGAGGGTAGTTTTTTAGTTGTAAAGTGATATAATACTGAAAAATATTTTTTACTTTCTAGGTGTAGCTTATTCTTTTGCTGGATGTGTATGAGTAAATGGTTGTCTCTATAGTAGTATTCCAGTTTGCTGCTCTCCTTCCCTGCTTTTCTCCTATGTGAGAAAATATGTGAGCAGTTTTCAAGTCAGTAATTTGGCTAACACGTTAGAGATTTTTATGATCCGGCATCTTCATTCAGCAAGTTCTTTGGGTAAATTATTAGGCATAAATGTTTTTCTGGGTTTTGAGATGATGATAAAAGTCACCGAAGGGGGAAGAGGAGTTTAAAGTAGAAACAAACTTCTGTAAAAGAGGTGGTAGTCCTTCGCAGGACAGATGATCTCGTCAACTGTCGAGTCTGTTTTCTCTCATAAGTTTTGATACTTGTGGTTGATAAATGAGTTTTAAGATGAAATTTTTCATCTTACAAAGAAAAACAGCTTAGGTAGAAATAGTACAAGATTTTCCTCTGAAGTTTTTTTTTTTTTTATTGGGAGGGGTGTTTTAATTTTCTTCCTCTGCTCTTTCTGGGTGGCTTTATGTTCTCCTTATTTTCAGTAATGTTTTAATTATTTTCAACACTGTACCATCTTATAACTGCGTTCATTTTTTTTACTCTTTGCTCTGCTTATCCTTTCCCCTTCATTAAACCTATATGAAAAAGAGGAGAGGAGTTGTCTTTGAGGTGCTGAACAGGTTTTTTTTTAGGCATGAGAATATAAAACTCAGATGTTAATAGAATAAAACTTCTGCCAAAACAAACCTCTGAGGAACAGGGCAAGTCTTTAGTAGAAGCATCTAACTTCTTAAGAAGCAGCTAGGCTGTATCATAGTAAATTTATTAGAACGAGTATTTGTTTTGTGTATGGTGTATATTACATCTTATGTACACGGTATCACAGAATGAATATTTACAGTGTATTACCCGAGGATAATAATGGCTGTTCAGAGATAGTTTCCAACTGACTGTCCAGACAGCTGTTGCACAGAATTGGAAGACCAGAACTTCTGAGCCCTTTACATTAATGTATTGGTTATGGTAGTAAAGTTTGCTGTTTATATACATACTGAAAATACTATTGGATCTTGTAAGTACCTTGTAGGAAGGACAAATATTGCCTTTAATTAGTAATGCCATTGAGTTAGAATAACATTACCACAGCCATTAGATAGATGAAAACTGAACTTGTTTGAAGTCATATTTCAACTTTCTTCCTGGTATCTGCAGAATTTACTTGTCATCAGCCAAGGAAAATAAAAATGCATAGTTCTTATTTTTTAGAATTTCCCCTTAATTGGATAAAGCAGCAGGCAAAATTGTCTGGTTTTGCTTTTTACCTTCCATAATTTGATACAAAGATCATTAGATGGTGACTAATCGTAGTTGGTAACAGTCAGGATCATATTAGTGAACTGAATATGGGAATATTAAATAATAGACCTTACCACAGTTTTATCAGGTAGCTTATGATATCAGCAGATAATGGCCAGTTCATACTGTTTTTTTTTATTTTGTTAGTATTTACCAGATAAACTGGGACTTCAATTTTGGCCAACCAAAAAAAGTGATAATGCTGGTAGAGTTATGCTCACATCATACTACATATTTTAAAATAAAACATTGTTTCTCTTAATGTCCTTTTTTTTTTCCTTTAGAGATATTCTAAAGTATTGTCTATGTTTTCTTGTTTGGCTTCTTATTTTATGCATACTCAGTTTTGCTTCGTTGCAGTATTAGTTTGTAATGCCATTTCAATCTGTCATGTAGAACAGTGAGTCAAACAGCACTATTGTAAACCATCTCTAACTTGTAGAAATAGTCGTTTATGTGCATGTTTTGTTTAACATTTGGTTAATGTTAGCCATTACACTCTAGTTGAATGTAATCGAGGTGATTTTAGGTAGAAGAGCAATGCAGGCACTTAATGGCTGCACATGGTGGTTGTTGCTGAATGTTTGCTATAACTGTATTAATAGCTAGCTTTTGTAATGATTTCCCTTCAGATTAATATGAGCAGACAGATGTCGATAGAAAGAATATGGATCTTTGCTAAAACTGTTTTAGTGCATATATGCATGGGGCTGGACTTCAGTACATTACTTCTTCTGTACTGTTATTTTAGTCTGGCATTGGTACAGAGCAGTAAGAACTGTATTTCTGCTAGCAGCAAGTTATTCTCAAAGAATAGCTGCGTTGTTAAAAAGCTTTTTAACATGCGTGGAGTGTTAGAAGTTTAATAGCATTTAAATTGTAGTTGTAAAGGAAATAATTGGTGCCTTAATTTGTAGTGTTCTTCCAACTTGAGATCTAGCAGCTTGTCAAAATGACAGTTGCTATAATGAAGTAATACTTCTTATTCAAGTTTTGTTGTGAAACCAAACACCAAAACTGTATGAAGGATGTACCAGGTTGATTCAGTAACTGACAAGTGTTCAGTGGCAACTATTAGCCACTGTGGATGTGTAGCTATTAGTGTGGATCCATTTTGTTCGTGCTTTGAATTTAAACACCTAGACACATTTAGCCAATGACACTTTATCTTTGACTGTGACCTTAAAAGCCAGAGGGGTATTTTGAGTTACGAAAATTCAAGGATAATAATTTTGGCTTCCAAATTTCAGATAATGAGAGCACGTATCCTTCAAAAGTAGAACATACTGGTCACAACAGTGATTGAGGTCCAAAATTCAAATAAGGCTTGTTTCTTTTTTTTTTTTTAAGGCAAACTATCAAAGCACCCAACAACCAAAGAGGCACCTGACATTGCTATGCATCTCCAACTTAAAGTTTCATAGCTACTGTAATTGTTCTTGCGCATGAGCCCAGAATTGATGTCTCTGAACAAATAGGTTTAAGTAGGAGAAGTAGGTCCTGCCTCTTAATCCAGAAAGATTCAGAAAAGGCTCTGTGTGTGTATGTCCTGAATGGTCTGATTCAGTTAGTGTACTCTGACCTTTAGGATAAGTAGGACTGGTTCTCCCTCTGCATTTTAAGAAGGGAAAGGCAAGTGCTGGTCACTTCCAGGTACTAGTTGCCAGTCATTAGGAAAGGATTCTGGACCTGCAGCCTGAATGGGGCAGTGAACTCAGTTTTCATGTATCCTTCTGTTTGCCATTTTCTGTTGCCTACCCCTAAGTGACTCCCAACAGTGCAGGTTTTTGAATTGGTCATCTGAAGTATTTCTTTCCTCTCATGTAGGGAATCTAGTCACTTAACTCTAAGCGACATCCAGTATGTCTTTTCATCCCAACAGAACTAGTAGGTTCAGTGGATACCTTTGAAAGTGCATCAGCAGCCATTCTTGCTCTTAGGAGACTTCTGCATTTTATGGTTTTCCTTTTGAATAAAAAGCCTAAACTTTAATACATTTTTCAGATGCAAAATAGCAAAATGAACACTGTGGTTTGTGTAACTTGTGCTGTAAAGAAAGATTTGTTTAAACTTAATCAGCAGCAGCATGTAAGAGCATCCCACATTCTGACATGGTCTAGTCTGTCTCCATTTCTAGATCTCTAAAATGTGTTGACTACTTCTGGTTCTGTCAGCCCGCCTAGATTTGTCAGGCTGGTGAGCAGATGCCAAGTACTGTAAAAAATGTAGTTTCCTGTATGTGTTTTAGGCACCTTCTTTACAAGAACTTAAAAAGTGCTTCTGTAACTATTTCACACTACACAATTAGCAGAATCTGATAAAGATTTGGAAGTGGCTTTTGACCTGAACATGAAGATTTCAGTCTCTTGATGCTGTAAAATATTTTCAGTTTTAAGCAATGTTTATGAAGATGACAGTTTTCTGGAACTGTCTGCACTGCAGTTTTACAGAACAGAAAGTCAATTGTTGTAGGCAAAATCACTCAAACTTTGCATTTCACATAAAATGTGGGGGAGAGAGGAAATAAACTGTCGTGGCTCAACTGCCAAAACCAGCACATAAGGCTACGGAGAGCCTGCCTCTAATAAAAATCCATCCCCCTCATTTCTGCAAACTTGCTGTAACTTAAACTCTGCTTCTTAATGTAATTATCTCGTGTATATACATAGATACCTGTGCCCGAATGTTTGTGTAGTTCCAAGTTACACATGCTGGGGAACTTTTTCATTTCCACGAGGTTGTTGCAAATTTTCAGTGTTCCATTTTACTAGGCAGCTTGCTGTCATACTTGGTGTCATTCACCAGGTACAAGCTTCCAAAATCTGTGATGATGACATTGTTGTTTTATATATTCTAGATATAATATTTTAATAGGTATTTTTTACGTTCTGAGCTTTTCTAAGTAAAATTTCTTTTTTTCTCCCAACTTATCTTTAAAATAGGTGAAGTAAGTATCTTTCTGTGAATAAATGTTTTTGTTACTCTCTTTGAGATTCATTGTTATGCAAATTGTCGGGAATATAAAATTACTATAAATCACATTTTGTAGAAACTGATGAATTGGCTCATTAGCACAGTATTTCCATAATTTGCAATACAGAGATTTTCCTTTTCGGTATTTTAGGCAAAGGTGAAATGAGGTAATGAGCTTTTACTGGCAAATTTTCTGATTTGAAATGTCTCAGTTTTACTTAACGTGTTTAGATGTATATCTACAGGATGGACATCAGGCAACCAAAAGAGAGAGTTAGGAAGAGTCTTACAACAGTGTGTTGTATGTAAGGATTCTGCCAATAGCTAAAAGTATTACGGAGAACTTTGTATAACTGGTTAGATTGATGCTGCTTTTCTGCAAGATGGAAATCTTAAATACACTTTTTGTTCAAAACAGACACGTTACCATACAAGAATCTGGAATGTCAAATGACACTGAAAATTCCTGTGATTGGGTGCTAAAAGGTAAGAGTCTTTGGAGATTGAATGTGCAATCAAGAGAAGGAAGTAGCCACTTTTCCACGTAAAATGAGAACTGTGAGTTCAGTAATATCTTTTTATTGCAACAGTGATTTGTTTCCTAATGCATATAAAATGGATGTCTTTTGAAATGGTACAAACCTGAGCCTTACAGGGAACATCTCCATCTCTGTAGTACTTGTCTGTTGGTAGTACTGGGGTTGGGTTTTTTTGGTTTTGGTTGTGGGTTTTTTTGACATCTCCCTTATGGGCAAGGGATTCTGTTAGTTGATGAGGTGATAGTAAGACACTGAGTACTGCGATACTGCTTTGGAGTCTGATTTATAATCTCACTTGGTTGTTCTCTTGTGTTCATCAGCAGACAGAATTTTATAATAGTTTTTTTTTCCAGGGTGTACTTTTGGTTTTTGCAGATTCTGTGCCCATTCCTCTGACAAACTGTTCTATTTTTGAAGGATGCTTATTTTTTAGAGAAGGATACTTCTGACTTAATGATTTCTTCTTCCAATTTTAAGCAGAACAGTCCAACTAGGCAGCATCTGAATGTGACTTGTTTTGTTTTCTACAGCTTGCATACAGACCTACTATACAAGGTATGTCTGATGTGGAAGTTTCTCTTAGATAGGTTGGAGGAACAGGATTTTGACTTTGAGCAGAAGCCCATTAGTCACACACTGGAGAAGGCACAGAGTGCCAAGACTGGTTTTGAAGGTTCTCAGTGTTTCCCTTTCTGGTCTCAGTTTGTCAGCTTGCTGTTAATCTGGCACTCCACCATTATGTGTTGATTTTACTGCAGGCTTGAAAAGTGTCTATGGCAGTACTTCTTCTGCTGTTCTTTCATATTAATGTGTTATGTTCACGTAGAAAGAGTGAGTAGTTTGGGCAGATAGTCGCCTGGAGAAAAAGGAGTGAATAGTGACTATTTGGGGGAGAGAAAGTTTCAGGCTTGAGTGATCAGAAAGGAAAATAAAAGGTAATGAGGGTTTAAGAGCTCAGACACCAAGAAATAGACACAAGTTCCCTGAAGAGGAGTTAGGGAGGACGTACACAGTTAGGCCTCTGGTATATAAAAAGCCAGAGTGGCCTGTGCCATGGCATCTGCAGTACGAGGTGATTGAAACCAAACCTGGGAGCAAGTGCTGTACTATTTAGTAACTTCTGTATTTTCTTAGACTGTTTTTTACTTCATGCTCTAACAAAGTTTGAGGCTAAAAGTCTTTGGGTCTTTTTGTGGTACTTAAAATAAAGAAAAAGGTTTAAGTAGGTCCTTCTTCCCAGATCTGAGAAACTTAGGATCACATCGCACTCTTAGATTAATATGCACATGGTAACTTATGTTTGATGTATGACTTTTTAAAAAGACCTATACAGAAAAAAAAAAAGGGTGTCTGGTTTTGGTAATTACTGACAATTTAGGTATTTATTTAGAAATATGTATTATTGCTTTGGTGTCTTGTGTTATGTAGCGAGGGCATTGTTGCTTGTCTCAGTGGCTTCACAGTCTAAGCAGGGCAACAAATACTACGGTTAAGGTATTCTGGATGACATCAATACTCTTCATCTTTCAAGTGGTAATCTTATATACATTGTCTTCACGGAGATGTGTCGTGTACTGGTGATCATACAGAGACCAGCAACTATAAGATAAAAGCCTTTCCTATAATTATCTGATTCTTTCTTCCTGTATGTGGACAACGCAGTGCAGTTGAAATTCAGTCATGTGATCCAATGAAATAGTGAATTTCTTTTCTATGCAGAGCTCTTCTATTGTACATGAACAGTTGCTTCAGAAAGCTGCAGTCAGGTGTTCTGTTCATTTCCTGTGGCATCTGCAAAAGGTGCTGAAATTTCCTGACACTGAATTCTCAGTGACTTCAATGTATTATGGGAACTTGGAGTTTCTCGGAGCTATTTATAATGAGTTCAGTGTTGTATCATGTCATTACTATTAACTTATACCCTTCTCCAGCAAAGACTACATCTTTATTTGCTTTATATAATTTTATAGCAAATTACCATAGATATCTTTGGCTGTGTTTTAGTAACAAAGCTTAACTGAATTTATTTCCAAAATATTTAATTCAATATTATGTAAATAAACCTGTTGTACTGTTCTACAGGGACCTTTAGAGAACATGCAGCTTGGATAGAATTTTAATTGCAGATTTTATTTAATATTTATTTGAAAAGGTTTGTGCTTCACAGGTGAAATAATTTTACATGTAAATTTCACATTTAGGAAGTCCTAGGAGTTCTTAAATGTCATTGGTATTAAGGCTTTATAATATTTAGGAAATAAAAGCTTTATTGTCTTGTAGCATGGGAAATGCATAAAGTAACGTGTTTATACATTTTCAGCTAAATATGTTAAACCCTACAACTACTCCAGAGCAAGCAGTCCTTTTAGTGGTGTTACTGAGGACTTTCTTGAAGATGGGCAACTGAGAGAACTAGATGAACTGTTAAAGAGTTTTGATGTGGATGAAAAGGTACTGAGAAATCATGCTTTCTGTCACTAGTTTAAGAAATTATAGTCCATGTAATTAGATAATTTAAATTACTAATGTTGTTTTATCAACAAAATGTTTAATTTCCTGTAATAAAAAGAATATTAGCATTTCATAGATTACTGTGCTATTGACAATGTAAGTTTTGCTTGACAGAATGTCATCGTTTAGTCCCAGCTACCAACTAAGCACCATGCAGCCACTCGCTCATCCCTCCCCAGTGGGATGGGGGAGAGAATCGGAAGGGTAAAAGTGAGAAAACTCATGGATTGAGATAACGACAGTTTAACAGGCAAAGCAAAAGCCGCGCACACAAGCAAAGCAAAACAAGGAATCCATTCCCCACTCCCCATGGGCAGGCAGGTGTTCATCCATCCCCAGGAAAGCAGGACTCCATCACGTGTAATGGTTTCTTGGCAAGACAAATGCCATCACTCCAAATGTCCCCCCCTTCCTCCTTCTTCCCCAGCTTTATGTACTGGGCATGATGTTGTATGGTATGGAATAGCCCTTTGGCCAGCCAGGGTCAGCTGTCCTGGCTGTGCCCCCTCCCAGCTTCCCATGCACCCCCCCACCCTCTCGCCAGCAGGCCAGGATGAGAAGCTGAACAGTGCTTGACTGCTTAGCAACAACTGAAAACATCAGTATGTTAGCAACATTATTTTCATCCCAAATCCAAAACATAGACTCATACTAGCTTCTATGAAGAAAATTAACTCTATCCCAACTGAAACCAGGACACAGAATTTGGTGGGTTTTTTTACCTGGTCACTAATATTTCATCTTAAGATTTGAAATGAAACAAGACACTGTTGCATCAGTTGTTACAGTAATTCTGTATTACTGTTCCACTGAACACCTAAGAGTACAGCTGTGCATGTGTGAAATTTTTACATAACACGCCTGTTTTTAAAAGTTGGTGTTAAATGCTTCTCACCACACAGTCTCAGAAGGATGGGATGGTGATGGAAAGCTGGGGAGCTGCACAGCCATCATGCATCCAAGGAGGATCATTCTGTGGCTCATTACTTAGGCAGAAGGACCATTATATTAACATACTGACTTCCTGACAGTTCTGAGGGAACTTTAAGCCATTTTCATGCTCACTGACTTCATCTGACCTTTTTACTCTCTCTGTCATCCTTCCTCTAGATAGTAAGTCTAGGTTTTTTAAGACTTGCTGAAGTTTTATACTATTTACTTCTTTGATAATGGATTGGAATTTACATCTCTCTGCCACTCAGACATAGCTGCTGATAGCATTTACTGTTTTCCACTACTTCAAGAGTGGATAATGGTTTTAACTGGATAAGTTAAACTGTAAAATTCATGTGGCTAAAAGCTGGTAAGTAATTGATAAGGTAATCAAACAGTAGGGAATCAGTTTCCCTGGCAAAATCATTGTTTAAAAGCAGAATAGAAACATTTCCTTCAGCAAATGGAATTGGGGCTGCTAACATCCGATTCACAAAGTGAACAGCACCATCTTGTTCCCTGACCTCTTAGAGAGGGTAAGAGGATCTGTCCAATAGTGTAGGTTACTGGAGGTGTAGTACTTGTTGCAATATTGCAAGGTCAGTCATAGCTGGGCTACTTTGTAGTGTTGTGGCTTTATAAAATCTGTGTCCTAATGTTTGTTTCTCTGTGCCGTGTTGGACAACAGTAAATATGTACAACTGATCTCACCCAAACCTCAAACTTAACCAAAGTGAAGCCACCAAATACATACCAATCGTATTCCTGTAAGTGGATGGAAAACTAGCTCTGCAGACCTGGGGAGGGAGTGGATTGGCAGAACACTTGTTGCAAGTATTCTACTGTTTGGGGTGATTTTGGGGATTTGGTTTTTTTGATGGCTTTTCCAACTAATAAGGCTGTGAGAAGGACAAAAATTAACCATGGAGAAAACCCTAAATATTTTGGGGAACTGGTAAAATGAAGTTTAGAAATCCAATGAGAGCATATCTATTTGGCTATCATAAATTTATGATATAATGTTGTCATGGTTTAGCCCCAGCTGGCAACTAAACACCACGCAGCCGCTCACTCACTCCCCCTCCCTCAGTGGGACGGGGGAGAGAATTAGAAAAAAAACCTCGTGGGTTGAGATAAACACAGTTTAATAGGACAGAAGGAGAAAAGGAAACAACACTGATAATACCAACAAAGGAATGTACAAGAACAAGTGATGCCCAATACAGCAATTGCTCACCACCCAGCTATCGACAGCCCATTCCCAAGCAGCGATTTCCACCCCCCGGCTAACTCCAGTTTATGTACTGGGCATGACGTCGTATGGTATGGAATATCTCTTTGGCCAGCCTGGGTGAGCTGTCCTGGCTGTGTCCCCTCCCAGCTTCCCAGGCAACCCCAGCCTTCTTGCTGGTGGGCCAGCACGAGAAGCTGGACTGTCCTTGACTGCTCAGCAACAACCCAAAACATCAACACCTTATCAACAGTTTCTCATCCCAAATCCAAAACATAGTCTCACATTAGCTTCTGTGAAGAAAACCAGCTCTATCGTGGCTGAAACCAGGACAAATGTGAAGTTCAAGTTAATTCATGAATAATGGACAAAACAAAGCCAGGATTCCATGACTTTGTTCTATATCGGTCCTTTCAGAGTCTCACCCCCAAATATGTTAGGTGCTGTCTTTTTTCTCTGATCTTTGGGGGTTTTTTGCCTATACACCATGGTGCACAGCTGAGCAAAAGCCTTAGATTTCTCCTTAATACTGCTTGAAATTTTCATTAAACATGATGGAATGTCTTTTGTGGGTTTCTACACGTCTGTCAGGTGCAGTTAAAATTGGGCAGTGGGCCTAAAAATTGCTGGGATTATAAGTGGGAGCAAAGAGAAGTGATGGTAATCCTGTCATGTTTTTTCCAACTAAAAATTACTATTTTAAAGATCACAGAGTATAATGGCAGTGTATTCATTTAAAAAGATGGTGTAAGAGTAACACTACAGTCCAAATTACAGTTTTTTACAGTCAAGAGTATATTACCACACCTTGCAACAATCACTAACAGTTTTAAGTCTGTAGTGTAAAGCGTAACAGGCTTAATAGTGCATTGCTGCATCTGAAAGTACATTTTAAATATCTTCACAGTTCAGATTTGCAGATGGAGTGCCTGGTGTTAAACAAGAAAAAAAGGGTGAAGCTGAAAAAAGGTATATATACTGTGTCCTTCATGTAACCTGTGATGTTTGCCAGTTACTGTACAAATGAAATGTAATGTTTTTATCAAAATACTATCAGAATTTTAATTCTTTTTTTTATGTTATTGTGACTATGTGATTAAGAAAATATGTGAAATAATATAATTTCACTGTGCAAAGTACAAGACAAGTATAGTCATAGCTTGACAGGACAATAGAGGTTACTTTGTCCTCTGGCTGGTGATGAAATATATCCACTTTATGCAGTGTCTCACCTTGGCATCTCAATGTGAGTGTAGCATAAGATACATTTCCAGCCACAACAACACTTACAGAAAAAAGAAAGAAAGAAAAAAAAAAAAACCAACTTTCTTTTCTGCCTTTTGGGACTTTCTAAATTGAAAGATCTCATTCAAATTCAGGCTGACATATTTGAGCAGCAGTAGAAAAAGGCACTTAAAAATATGGCATGTGGAGTTAAGTATGTGCTTTACTGTTCTAGCTTCAAGCTGTGCTTAGTGTTTATTGTATATACGACTTAAAGTTTCAGACTAAGAAACTTCCATTCAACATCAGCCGAAAAATGAAGCAGAATAAGACTTTGCAGAAAAAGTATACTTAACTGATGGAATACTTAAGTAGTTAGAAGAGAAATAACAGATATTTCAGAGTCATTTTCACAATAATTGAGAAACCTTAGCTGGCATAGAGGAGGGTTTTGCTTTTTTCCGGCACCGTTCACATTTCTGTGACAGACTTGAAGTGTTCCAGAAGTCCATTAAATGGAGAATATTGCATCTTTTCATTAATCAGCTAGAGAGCTCCAAGCTCCTCCTCCTAGTAAAATACCCATTTAAATTTACCTTAGTAGCATAAATAGTACTTTAAGCTGTAGAATAAGTAGATTATGATGGATAAAATATGTTTGTGGAAGTGATACTACATTACTTCACTTAGTTGAAATGCAGCACGCTCTGCAGTTTGAGAAGAGGAATTTATTCCTTCATTTGGAGTCAAACTATTTTCTCTAGTTTTACTCAAAAATGTTACCATTGCAAAGTTTCCTCTAGAAGAAAACATAGTCACTGCTCTTATTTAGCAAACTCTGCTTCTAGTGATGCTGTTACTTAAAAAAATAAATTGATTGTAGAGTGATATAGTTTACAGTTCCTGGCAAAATCTCAAAGAGCTGAGATGATCCTGAAGGTAAGCTGCTATGAAAATCCTGTTGTGTCAGATCTAAGGCTGGCATCGCAAGGAAGCATTAAAAAAATTTTACATGGTAACTTGAAAATTCAGAGTAACTAGATCTGCAGATTTTTTTCATCTGGAGACCTACACAGTACATTGACTAGAATAAAAATAAAGGTTGATATTGAAGAATTTGCATTTATTAGGTACAGTTTATTCTTCTCTGCCATAGCATTATCTCAAACTGCATTAAAAACAGCCTGCAGTTTAGGAAAGGTTTTAGCCAGCATTTATCCTGGCTATGAGGAGTATTAAATAGCTAGAATATGCCTCTCATAGGAGATAGCAAGTCTGTTTCTGTCTCCAAACAGCAAGCAGGCTGAAATGTCCTTTGTACTGAACCTAGATTCTTAACTGAAAGGGGGAGGGGAGGAAGATCTCCTGAACAGGCATTATTTTTTTCTGTGGCTTTATGAATAAGAAAAAGATCACCAAGTATTTTGCTTGCAATATTTGCAGCTTATTTTGGAAAATATCACATTTCAGTAGTTTAATTATCTGGAATGTGTATATTTGGGTATAGTTAAAGGCAGAACAGTCTTTAATTGGAGTTCTCCTTGAAATCACCTAAATCTTTTGCTGAGTAGTGTCAGTTGTTAGGAAGGAAAACAGTTGGCTCTTCAAATGTAATTTGAAAAGCTTTGTGGGTGGATTACTTCTTTGGCAGATATTACGTAACGGGCTATTGAACTCTGCCTCTTCAGAAGTGACAGAAATCATTTGTCTTCCTGTCAGCATAGTGAAAAATAAATAGAAGTGGTTCAGAGGTGCCTTTTCTACTTATTTATTGAGTTTCATATAGTTACACTTTAGGACAGAATAATCTCAGCTAAAATCATAATCAGATTGGATGAGGCGATGAGAGTAATGAAAGTAAAGTTGTCGGGACTGCTAGGTATTTAAACTTACAGCAATGTTTTTAAGTGTTATGTAAATTGTTGAAGAAATTCTCCTTTTATACACTTAATCCCCCTTTTTAGGTGTTCAGTATATTGGAGAAGCACCTGTTTAATTTGGTTAAACAAATTTTTGTTTTTTAATACTTATAGTGACTGTAAATACAAAGATCTTGTGAACTGTGAATTGCTGTCATCCGAATTTCCATTGCATGCCCCGAAAGCAAATGTCCTCAGTGAAGCTACAGTGATGAAACCCCAGA
Organism: Phaethon lepturus; assembly: GCF_000687285.1. Lineage (NCBI taxonomy): Eukaryota > Metazoa > Chordata > Aves > Phaethontiformes > Phaethontidae > Phaethon > Phaethon lepturus. Next base: position 28,509 of record NW_010540116.1, on the reverse strand, counting down.
CAAATGGTATTGTATGCTGTATTGGTGAATCCTCCAGAATTTATTTTTACATGTGTTTTATTTACCTATGAAATGTTAAGGAATTCCTTCAATTCCTGACGGCATTGGCTGGAATTCATTTTGGTTTGCACACATAGAAGCAAAAATGCAAGCTCTCGTATTTAGTGAGGCTTGTTGTGTTGGGTTTTTTAGCAGAATCCTATTTAGTAGGGTAAAGTAGCAATCATTCTATCTTAGCATTTATGGTTCTCAGATACTTCAATGGTACAGCAATGTCTCCATTCTTAGTATTTTGACATGTTGTGTTTGAGCCATGTTATTGGCAAATAACGTGTTTTTCTTTATTTATGGTCAGAGAATGTGACTACAGATTTTCTTAGTTGTTTGTTATCTGTCAGCAAAACTTGGCTAAGGGATTTGCCGACCTTGCCAAAGGTCAGAACTTCGTTGTTTATGCCAATTCAAATGTTTGTGAGACATTCACTAGACTGGATCAAGGAAATTATCTAGATTGAATAAGCAGCACTTCATTTTGACCTGATACCTTAGGTCCCAGGTGTGAAATGTATCTCGTAAGTGTGTCTGCTGCCAGAGAAATCATAATGTGATGGAACTGTAGTCAAAGTTCTCTTCTCTTTTTCTCTGCACATAACAACTCTGACATTTAGCCTTACATAAATGCATAGTTTTATTTGGCATACAAGATAGAGAAAAACAGGAATTGATTACTTACAGATAGATATTTCATTCTGTTTCTTTGCAACAGCTGTTTTGGGAATTAATGTTTTTAGAATTGTTGGTTAATATGGGTGTTTATAAACGTGGACTTCCTGAATTGAGGTCAGTGGTAGAGGTTCTTGCTTAGTTTCAAATTATACTGCCAGCTGAGCTTATAGAATGATTTTATCTTTGTGTCATGTAACAGTATTTTCAGGAAGTGCAAGAAACATACATGCTATAAAAAGCGGCTCTGAAATATGTCTCTAGACTACAGTAGTTTGAAATTGCTCATGTCTTTGGCCTTAAAAGTGTATACACCTTTTGACTTCCTTCTTAAAATCGCTTGAAATAGTTGCCAAAGCAAGAGTTTCTGTGCTAGGAGTAGGCAAAACAGCCTTTTTTTTTTCCCCAGAACTGTGCAGGCAGGATTGGCTATTTCACCTAAGTGCCTGCTCCCCTACAAATTTGACATACAGTCAGCAGGGAGAGTACAAACTATTGAAAAGACGTGGTCAGAAACTCTATGCTGTTGAGACAGCAAGAATCTGGAGGAAAAACTTCCAAGCTCAAGTTTCCAGTGGCATTTTTCTGCAGCTAGTGTTTGACTGTTCTCTCAGTCTTTCTCCTATCACTAAATTTATCCAATCCTGAATTCACCAAATTGCCCACCATCACTGCACGAAATTATGCAGCTGTGTCAGTACATAAAATTTAGATATTTAATTGTTATACATTATATTTCTCCTTCCTATCCTGTGATAGTCCTGTCTGTCTAGAAAGACATGCAGATTAAGAACCGTGTACCTACTGCAAGTCCCTATTAGAACATGCGTCATTATTGGATGCTCTTTAATAACTATAGTTTGTCAGAAAGGGCTAAGCAACCTGCCTTTTGAATACACAGTTCTTTCAAGGGGCCAGATGGGAACCTAGAAAGCAAGGCACTCAAAAGCTCTTATACCTCTTTAGATATGGAGTTGAAAATTTGAACTTTTATCTTCCATTAATATTATTCATTTTTCAGGGAAAGAAATATGTTAATAATAATTAAAGTTCTAAAACCAAGTTCCATGGTTAAGAAACCAGTAACTTACATTGGGTTTAAGCTTGATATTGCACTGCTTAGAGCATGAAAGGTTTTATTTCAATTCTGGAAAAATAGTTTCAATTTATGGCTAGTGATGTGGGAATGCAAAAATTACTGATAAAGTGTGTGTGTGTTTTTCCTTTTCTGGATATTTTTATTCTATTTCTTTTCTTATCTCCATAAATTAGAAACCTCGGATAAAGTGGTGAAGTTTTAAAATGTGCTTACTCTTGAAGCTTGTGTAAATTCTCAGTTTTAGGATAATTAAGACAACTGTAACTTAAATTACTGGCTTTAGATTGTATTAATCAAATTTTCATTAATATTTGCTGTGACTTGAAGGAACTATAAATATAAAGGAAAATAAGATAAATGCGAGTGGTTTCAGTATGGTTCATTTTATTACACGATCCATTTATCGCCCTCATCCTAATTTTTAGAATACAGATTTTCAGGAAAAAGTCCTGTGCTGCCATTGCAGAATTACGGAGATTTTCAGCCATGGAAGATGGAAAAAAATGCACTTGTAAGTTGTTAAATCCTTAATGATTTCTGATCCTTTGGCACTAACTTTTTGTTATGGATATTCAGACAATTCTCCATATATCTAGTCAGAAATTATGAATCTATGTATGTTTATGTTTCTACTCCTCTAAAGATGTTATCACTGAGTAGATACAATTTCTGAGAACAAAATCAATGTTGAGGGGACAGCTATTCACAGTGGAGCTTTGTTGATTTCTGTTTCCAGCTTAAGCAAAATCAAATAATGCTTTTTGCTTTATTGTTTTTGTAGAACTGAAAAGCAGACCAGGTTTCACATGTTTTAGGCAGACTCCATTATCCATTATGCTGGGCACTGGAAAAGGGTAAAGGAAATTGATGCCCCAGAATTCTCAGATATTATCCAGACCCATGCAGGAGTTTGTCACCTTTCTTCCTCCTCTCTACTCCTTGTCCATCTCATTTAGCACTTCTTACATTCTCTCTGTGGTCTTCAAGACAGTTTTTTGTTGTGTTAGACATGACAAGGGATTGATCTTGGATCAGTCTTGGTCTTTCTTGATCTTGGAAATGCTGCAAATGGAGTATAGAGATGAGGGTTTTTTCAAAGGTTTAATTGTAGATCACGTATTTATAGCTTTTATAATTTGTAGATATTTTTAAATTCTCAAAACAATAAGCATGTTTGCTTTCAAAAATATTATCTGTTACTGTTTCTCTGCTTGCTTTAATTTTATTTTATTTTAGGCTTCTCATTCAGTCCCGCGGATCCTTGAGATGATTGAATTGCCCCGTAAATATTGCAGATTTTATTTCATGACTCTGCGTGGGTGTGAAAGAGCAAAATGTTGGTTTTGGCACGTTCCTGAACAAGGGGATGAAAAGGTAATGAGATTTATTGAAGAAAGGAACAGATTGTAAGTGTGAACACTTTTTAAATGCAAAATGACATTTCCTTTGTTCATTTATATATGGAAAAAGAGTAAATTTCAGAGATTGATGGATCAAAAAAATGTTCAGAAATTCTTTCTCTCAAGATCTTTTAAAGTTCTTTTTTTAAAAAAAGTGGTAGACTTTTGAACTAGTAGACTTTTGCTGGTGTCTGTTCTCTTAAAAAGAGCAAGAATTAGGCTGTACGAATACAGAGTAGTAGAATGGGGAGATTCTAAGACATTTCTATCCCAAGCATCAGAGACCTGTAAGCAAACCCAGATTTTCTATGCTTAAAGTCAACAGCCATCTAGGGTATATTACTTTCTGCAAGTTTTCTGCAACAGGGTCATGTTTGTTTAAAGGTGCTGTAATCTCCTTAAACAGAGCCACAATTCTCATAATATTTGCAAGAAAAATACTTTTCCAGTGGTCGGCAAAGTAGGTGTGTTTTCAAACCAAACAAAGAAATTACAAGTCTGTAATACTTCCAAGAACTGTGCAAGGCAAGCTAATTGTGCTGTTGTGTAACAAGATTTTGGAATTGGCTGTATGAAACCAAGACTTAGGTGGTTCTTTAAGTCACTTGGAAGCAAATAAAAACAGTAAAACGACTAAACAAAGACAAATGCCTAAACTTGTCCTCATCAGGTCTACAAGATTTATTTCTTATCTGCCATGTTACTGGTATGGGTACAATTTTATCATGGATGTCAATAAGAAAGAAATTACAGAATCAAAGTGTAAAAAATAACTTGTGGTGAACCTGTTAGACATAAATATTAAAAAAAGTATTAAAAATCCATTACATTTGATTTTACTTGTGGTGCAGCACTCCAGCACATTTACTGTTTTGCCCACCAAACCTAGCCTAACTTTCCTGGTAGTCTCAAACTATACTTTGGGTTTTGTTTGTGTATTTACTTATTTTTTTTAGAACTGTCCATTTAAAAATAATAATAGGCCAAGCACCTCATGGTGGCACCAAAGTACATAAATGGAAGACAGGTAAAGCAGCAACAAAGTCATCTAGTCAAATATAGAGGAAATAAATCTTTTTAGGAATTGTTCTGCAAATTGGTAGTCCACTTGCTTAGTACTATGTTTTCAGTGATAAGCGTTACCAGAATTTTTGAAGAGAAGTAACTTTCCCCATAATGGATATTCCTTTCTTTTCATTAAGTAACTGGTTAATGCTTTAAGGCATAACTTACTAGGATTTAACACTCTTCACAGTTGTCGGTTGATCACACAACACAGCAGTGATTTAATTCATAAACATATCATGTTTTGAAAATCAGCATACTCTTGAGCTCGGAGAGTTCTGCAAGTTACCAGTTTTTATTTTATTTTAAAGATGCCTTTTTAATTTCAAACAGTGAAAACTCTTTTGTATTATCAAAGTAAACAAAACTATTAAGACTGTGTTTTAAGTACTACCCAAAGTATTTAAAGGGGACAGATCTTAACTATGTGTATCTTTAAAGGGGGCGGATCTTAACTATCTGATGGGAGGGTGGGTAAAGAAGATGAAGCCGCGCTCTTCTCAGTGGTGCCCAGTGAAAGGACAAGAGACAGTGGGCATAAACTGAAATTACAGGAAATTCAGTTTGGCTTGAATGACACTTCGGACTGCAGTGCAGCATAGGTAATAATTGCACAGTTAGATAAGTGGTTTGAAAGCATCTTTATGCAAACTGTATTTCTCTGATTTTATTTTATCTTTGTACATCTTGCTCATTAGCTTTTTTGGACTTGCATCCACTAAAGAAATGCTTAATTTTTGTAAGTTCTTACTGTCTTTTTCCTTGATCCTATGAACTTCTAACTGGAAACAAACAGGATATAAAATAGGAAGATTTCTGTCTTCATGAATGTCGTCTTGCAACTTCAGGGTCTGGGGTGTATGCTTGAAGGGGGGTGTGTTTTATTTTAATCTGGCTTCCTAAATAATGAGACTTAAAGTTGCACTGGCCTTTTATTACCATCTCTGCCTTTAAATAATTTGTGAACCTGTTGGTTACTTTCAGACACAGTTAATATGGAGCGTGTGTCTCAAAAGTGCCACAGGGTTCATAAACAGAATCTCTTGTAAAAACAATCCTGGTTTTGATCTCACTGAGCGAAGGGCTGCAGCATGAGGTTTTTCCCCCTTATTAAACATCAGAGTGCACACTGACTGGGAGATGCTGAAGGATTTCATAAATTCTCATGCTTGTTCTTCTGATTTAAGCACCTCTGTGTTACTGCAGTAGAGCTGTGTTTTACTGGACAGATGGTTGCTTGTATAAGTTACACAGCCATTGCTCCAGATGCAATCTTGGGGTTTTTTTGGGAGTCAGTCCAAAGAAGGAGGAAAACAATTCCAAAAGAAACCAAACTAATTTCATACTGTAAGCATGTGCTAAAGTTTGTTTTGGAAGTGCCCTCAGCCACCTGGGATTGTAGATTTGTATTAAATGAGTTAACCCATTGCCAAGTGACACTGCATGTATATTAACGATCAAAGATTCTACATGATTTTCTGAAAGGTGTATCTTAGACTATAGTTCAGCAGCATTATGACACTGTTTCAAAATAGAAACAATAAGCTCTGTTTATCTTTAACATACTTACATGTACAATTTTTGTGTCTTTGATTTGATGATCTGAACAGGTTAATAGTTTTAAAAAATGAAAGATGTCTTGACCACAAACCAGTATTTTCCTCATTTGCTATGTAACAAACTCCATGAGTGGATCCTGTCTAATTTTGAAGCTGCATGTAAAAATAAACCCAACTCAATTCTGTAGTAACATGACTACTAATTTAGGGCGTTTTCTGTCTCTTTGATTTTTCATTATTTCACAAAATAGTATTAAACATGACCCATTTACATTGTTGTGCAGAAAGACTGTAAATGTTCTAGAAGTGACAAAGGGTATCTGAAAGGGTGGGTGGATTTTTTCCTACCTTGGAATTCTGAGAATTAATCTCAGTAGTCTTTATTTCTTCATCTGCAGAGATGGAGCAAAATGTGTAAGTATCACAGAGCTGACAGCTTAAGATGTTAAGACAAGAATGTTCCAATATCAAATAACATATTAAAATATCTAGGTGTGGATAATTTTTTTTAATCAAGTGTGTCTGGGGTGAAATGCTTCATTAAATTGAGTTAGTTCTGAGCTTTTTCTTTTATGTCCTTATGAGTGACTTGTGAAGATCAGTGTTACTAACTTCATTTCTAGATAATTTTTTAACTTCTCGGTACATTCATGTAACTTTTGTTTATCATGTTTTCACTTTCACCTTTTTGCTGCCCTTTGTTTGTTCACAGTCTGACACACTTATGAATTTTGAAGTAACTGTATTTTCAAATTTTTTTTTTGTTTGCTATGAGTATATACACACACATGCATGTAGTTGTGGTCCCAGCAGCTCCTTTTGCAAACAACATTATTTTTCTATTTGATTTGCTGTCCTTTTGACGGCACCTTTTCCTACAGACCCACCTACTTTCTTATACCATTTGTCAGTATGTATGGGTTAAACAAAAGCAATGTAAAGCTCATTTCCTTCTAGAACTCATGTTTATGGGTAGTACTCTTGTTCAGCATAAACTGAGATAACATTTTACTACGGATTTTTTTCCGCTTTTTCTAGATTTGCATGGCAATACTTAGGACATACATTAGTATCAAAGAATCAAGCCTTCTAAAACGTGCAGGTATGATACAGTAGTAGCTTTTGATGTATCTTCGATACTTAGCTTATTTAAAGCAAATTAAATAGGCTGTCAGGAGAGAAATGGATGCCACTTCAACAGTGAATAAGAAGTTCTTATTTTGAAGGAATACATCCATTCCATGTGTTTTCATGATCCAGTTTCCCATTGTGGCTACGTATTTAGATACGCAGTTATCTTGGGAGGTTGTTACAAATCTTACTTCCACAGAAAATGAACTTAGCCTGAATAGAACTAGACTTGAGAGTAGAAATGAGTAACTGGGGCAGGGGAGAGGTTTAACAGAATGAAAATTTTGTTAAGGCACTTTTGGACACCCTGGCCAAACATCACAAATCCAAAAAATTTAGAATTAAGCTCTTAAAATGAAGTGCTGCTACAGCACCCAAACAGCTTTAGTTTAGTCCTTTCACATTACCATATATGTAAACAATTATGATTTTTAGGGACTGTAGTTGATTCAGATCCATCTGAGCTTTTGAGTCCAGTCAGAAAGGGCTAAATTTTACTCTATTACATTGTAATGCGGATAACACTGGGTACCAGCAGGATATAGTACATGTCTATCAAGGCTAGCGCTGGAACAGGTTGTAACACCATCCACCATGATAATGCTGCAGATCACTTCCTAGAGCTTCATGTCTGGAAAGGCCTTACTACCTTGGTGCACTTACCAAATCTAACCTGGTTTTGTGCATTTTTCTTGTGCTGCACCAAATGAGCTAAGATTTCTGCAGACCTACAGGGCTTATGGTGTTCAGCTCAATGACACGAGATATTTCAGAATAGTCAGTCTGGGTCTAGTAAGGTTAACACTGTATTCAGACTGGATCCTTTCACCCATTTTTCTCCATATCCCTGTCCCATAATATCCTGGATAATTAAGGTTGTTACACTGCATTTAAAATTTAAGGAAATAACTTGTTTAAATAGTTAGTATCAATTACCCCAAAGTTAATTAATTTAATTGCTTTTTCAGTCCAAATATTTGTGAAATATTACAGAGAAGTTACTCCTGGTGTGGATTTTGCTTCTCAAGTGCTGAACGATCTTCTCATTTCTTTGCTCAAGAATTGTTTGTTGCGGGAAGTATTTCAGATATTGAATGTAGCTGTACGAATCAATACACTGGTAGGTGGCCTTGTAATATTTTTTAAATCTTTGATCCATCGTTTCTTAGTTTTTTGAGTAGTGTGCCATTTGTAGGAACAAGTTTGTTTTTACTCTGGTACTCAAATCTTGGAGGGGGGGAAGAGCCATTCAAAAGTTCCCGTTATAAAAACTCTAAGCTTTCTAGTTGAACAGAGTTGTAAAACTGATTGTGCTTTTTTGTCTAAATTAGCCAGCTGCAGATGTTCTTCTGAAAGTTTTTGAGCATGTGGCCTCTTTGAATATAAGAGACGCTGTACCTACATTAATCAGTACCTTTTGTAAGGTATGAGTTTGATTGTACTACTGCTACTTGCTGGAATTTCTGAAATACCTTGCCTGTTTTAAAACTCAAACATATCGCTTAATATTTTTTAAAAGTTATATTGTGACTAGTGGATATTTATCCCTTATTTTTTGACTGAAATTCACTGTGAAGTGTTTTTCCAGCTGTTGTTTGCCACTTGCCTCTGGAAATACGTAAGTGAACACAACTTTTTGTATGCTTACTTTTCTTCCCTTTCTTTGATATTGCAGTTCATTAATGCTGGTATGTTCCTTGAGTCTGAACATTTTGACTACATTCTTAAGTTCCTTCACCAATTGCAAGTTTCCAGTCAGGAAATAAATATTGTTTTGAACATAAAATCCAGGTATGTCTTTAAGGAGCTATTTTATAATTGTATCTGTCTGGTTTCTTGTTCAGGTTAAATTTTTATAAATTTATGTTAAAACTTTTAAAAGGCAATTAGAAAATGCAAATTTAGTGTTTTGGATGAAAATACTATCATACCACACTTAGTTGTATTTGAAAGTGCTGTCAAGCTACTGTACTTCAAAGATCAAAGATTGTTAAGTCAAAACTTAAGATTCTGACTGTGATTATGATTAGTTTTTTCCATATTGATCATCATTGTACAATCTGTTTCCAGCTGTGCTACGTGTTTTATATAACTGTAGTCAAAGTAGAAACATTGTGGTTTAATATATCATTTATGCCTGCATAAGCAAACAGTACTTCTGCAGTTAACAACTCTTTTAGGCAATAAGAGGATTAGTTATAATACGAAGTAGTTTTCTAGTTTCGTGTACTGTGCAACTGCATAAACATTTGTGCCAACACAACTAGGGAGGAGGGTCATTTTTTAAGTACTGCTGGATTATGCTAGGCAAAATATGAAATCACAGCCCAAATCTGTTCCAAAATTGTTGACATCTCCCCATCACTTGCACAAGATTGTGATCCTTTTTTTTTTCTATCATCTGCATCATACACGCACACACAAGCTGAGAAACTTAAATTTGCGATTCATAAAGCAGCCTTTGATTCTTAGAGGAAACCAAATACGCAGCATCTACTGTGTGAAAACAAGCCATCACTGTTTCAAGTGAAGGCACTAGAAATTATTTGCTGCTTTTCATACTTTTCCCATAGAGTACCTTTCAGCCACAGATCTCTGTGTTCTACCAGTGCAACTTACACTCATATTGGAGGTAATTTTTATCACTTTTCAGATCAGGAATCTGATTCACAAAGGAATTAGCCCTTCCAGGTTGCCTCAGTATGTATGTGTTTTTGGGACAAACTGAGAAATATCATTTATCTATGAAGACTTGAGCAGCTGTGCTACTTCAGCTACCTGTGTTAGCTTGTTCATACTTAACGTTATGTATCTCTACATGATAGCATTGCACTGGATAGATGTGTCCATTGTTTCAGTGGTGGCATCAGAATAAAGTATTATGGTCCTGTGTATTTGAAACTGAATATCACTTTCATTCATGTAATTAACTTCTTTTAACCATTGTGTCAGAAATACATCTAATACAGTTCTGCATTTACTTACTAGAATCATACTTACTAGAATCACAGAATCATTAAGGTTGGAAAAGACCTTTAAGATGATCAAGTCCAACTGTCAACCCAACACCACCATGCCCACTAAAAGTCCTAAAAGATTAATGGATTGCAAGTCTTATTCACACCTTTTCAGCTACATTTCTAGTGAGACAAGGGAATATTTTCTGTGAAAATAGCTCTGCTCGATTATATTTGCTTAATACATGTACTGACTTCCTGTGGCATGATTGTAAATGTCTGTTTTCAATGTTCAGTGTGCATAGTTTAGTCCAATAGGATATGTTAAAACTAAGTATTAATATTTTTTTCTTATGGAAGGTTTCAGGAAAGACATTTTGAAAAGAACTGGCTTTTTGACTTCAACTTGGCAGTAGCTGAAATTCAGGTACAGTATGTGCATTCCTCAAGCCTGCTGGAATACTTAAACCTTGACTTCTTTTAAACCTAGAAGAAATAGTAGTTTCTACATAATTTAAAATTAGGAGGCTTTATTATTAAGTATATTGAGATTATGATAAAATATTTTTATGCAAAGCCATGTTTAGGAAAGACTAACATGCAGGGGAAAACTCTCCTTGGCTTTCTTGTGTTAATTTACATACTTGTCGTTTTTATCCTGTTTTTGCATCTAATTCAAAGATTTTCTAATTTTAAGCAATTATTTCCTATGCCTTACATTTGTTGTGCTTGTAATTGGTCATGGTACATCATTCCTCACCAAAAAATTATTTAATTTATTATTTAGCAGATAGCATTCATATCTAGTATAAAAAGGCACAATTGTAAAAGGCTCCAGTTGGCAACACTAAGCAGATATTTGAAAGAATAAGAAAATATTATTAAAAATTCTTTAATTGGACATGTGCGTCTTTCATATTCAAGGGAAGTTTACTTATTATGCACAATTATAATATAGTTCACATATTATCACACTTACTGCATAGATCCTGAGACCAAAATTTAAGAATGGAAGAACCAAAACTGATTTTTTTACACCTTTAACACCAAAGTCATCAAGTGATTTGGCAAGAAAAAGACTAATTCATAAAAAAAACCCACATCAATTTGGCACGCATCGTGCAGAAGAAGAAAAAAGATATTAAAATACTGGATAAATGCCAGTTCTTAAATAGGATGAATAAGTTATGAGCTTCCCCAATTGGGGTCATGACATAAATGGAAAAAGGATTTTAATTTCTTGAGGGACAAAAGTGATTAGCAGTCCATGCAAGTTAGGCAACATGTAACTGTGCCATATTGAATGTGGAGGTTCTTGGCAGTCGTGTTGCATCTGCATCTTTTTTCTGCTTTAAGTCTATCCCAGTTTTATCTCTTAAATTTCGATATATTTTCTGTTTGGTGTTCTGGAAGCAGGTTTGCTTATATTTATCCCTTGCCTTTTTTGCAGCATTGCAAGGAGAAAAGTGATTGGACCAAGCTGGGAGCTTTGTATGTTAATGCGAGAACTGGATGTGAACATTTTGATGATCTTCAGAAATTGTCTTCATGTATTGCTGAAACATTAACCAGAGATTCTGAGACAGACAGACCAAGAGTTCCTTTTTGTGATTTTGCTGATGCAGGTAAAATTAAGATGCAAGAAATGCTTTTTGTCTATCTCTATTTTTTGTAGAGTTTTTAAGAGGTAAAAATCAAAATGTGTACACTGTTTTCTGAATATTAGTTAATTTTATGTGTTACAATATTCAGAATTTCTTGAGGTGCAAATACAATCAGCTAAAATGCTCAATAGAAGCCATTTTCTAGTAGAAATAATATCTGCAGTGCTTACACTTGAAGTCAAGGAAAGTTCTGGAAAAAAAAAAAACAACCAAACATTTGAGCTTTGTGAAATCAAGAAGAGAAACCAAAGTTGGTGGTCTTTTTAATAATGTCCTGTTCTCAGGACAAACTCAAATGTATTTAAGGATTGTTATGTGAAGTGTCACTCTCTTAATAGCATAAATAAACTTTAGAGCTGTAAATACAGTTATATATATATTTGTATATTTCAAAACACATAGAACAGGGTTACATCAAGTATATAACTTGCATTTTTTTTGTTGGGTTTTTTTTAGTAATTTGGATTTTCAGAATTAGTTAGTTCTATAAAGAACAAATTTCTGCAAGGGCTGGGTCCACAAAACACCTTCTAATTTTTTAATAGTTCTATCAGGTTTTCTTACCCCTTTCCTCGCTATGTCCCTTCATTTACATATCTGTATCATTCTTCCCAATAAGTTTGCAGAAAACTGGGGCTCAGTGAAGTGTGAGTGGGATATTAAAGCACTTTATAATGGATGACTCAAATGTTTTTCAACTTGTATTAACTACTAAAACATGACGAATATTTACTTCAGAGATGTGAACATGACCTTTCTGACCACAGACTTTCATATTATAAAACAGCTATCACAGCTTCCAGTTTGTGGTGGGCTGACCCTGGCTGGATGCTAGGTGCCCACCAAAGCTGCTCTGTCACTCCCCCGCCTTCTCGGGCTGGACAGGGGAGAGAAAATGTTATGAAAACCTCGTGGGAGAGATCACTCACCAATTACAGTCACAGGCAAAACAGACTTGACTTGGGGAAATTAATTCAATTTATTGCCAGTCAAATCAGAGTAGGGTAATGACAACTAAAACCAGATCTTAAAACACCCTCTTCCCACCCCTCCCTTCTTCCTGGACTCAACTTCATTCCTGATTTCTCTACCACCTCCCCCTGAGTGGCACAGGGGGACAAGGAATGGGGGTTGTCAGTTCATCACACATTGTTTCTGCCGCTCCTTCCTCTGCAGGGGGAGGACTCCTTACACTCTTCCCCTGCTCCAGCGTGGGGTCCTTCCCATGGGAAACAGTCCTCCATGAACTTCTCCAACGTGAGTCCTTCCCATGGGCTGCAGTTCTTCATGAACTGCTCCAGGCTGGGTCCCTCCCACAGGTGCCGTCCTTCAGGAACAGACTGCTCCAGTGTGGGTCCCCCACGGGGTCACAAGTCCTGCCAGCAAACCTGCTCCAGCATGGGCTCCTCTCTCCATGGGGCCATAGGTCCTGCCAGGAGCCTGCTCCAGCGTGGGCTTCCCACGGTGTCACAGACTCCTTTGGGCAGCACGGAGCTCCATGGGCTGCAGGGGGACAGCCTGCCTCACCATGGTCTTCACCACGGGCTGCAGGAGAATCTCTGCTCCAGTGCATGCAGATAAAATAAACACTACTTTAAAAAAAAAAAAAAAAAAGTTAATGCTACAAAAAATATTTTCTTCCCACACCTGAATGGATTACTGTGCTCACACCCCAGTTTGGATGCCACTGTTCTGGAATACCAACAGTGCTTCCAAAGTGTTTGTATAATATGGTTGGAAACACTTGTAATTACTCAGTTCCGTAGTTGCCAACATTTCCCCATGGTGCCAGAAAACACAAAGCTTACTTTAATAATAATGATGTTAGCAAATTATGCCATTACAAGTCCAGTCATCTTATGGATGAATTAGACTACTATGAAATAGTTTCTGAATAAACTATAGTGATGCACCTTACTTCAGAAAGTATATTTAATATTTTCACAATGAATGTGTTTTTCAAGGTGTAATTTCTTTAAAACTGCATCTACATGTAAAATAAAAAAAAATGTTTTCTTTTTCTTTCCAGTAATAAAAAATTCACAACATAATGAAGCAGACAGAATTTTCATTGGAAGGATTGGGATAAGTGTAATGTATTCTTATCACAAAGTACTGCAGTGGATAAAGGTATACTGGACTATAGGAATCTGAGTGGCAGAAAAGGAATGAGTTATTTCTTTTCTAGATATTAAACTGTGTTTCTCTAGTTGAATGGCTGGATGTGCCACCTGCCTCCCCACCATCTCAGTATTTCTTAATTGTCCAGCTGGATCAAAGCATTTTATTGTGCCTTTCTGAGCAGTAGTCTTCTATGGAGCCCATCATAACTTTGTCTTGCAACCAACAACTTGATTGTTCAGGTTCAGCTTTTGACTTTTCTGAGCCAATGATGAATCTGGATTAGGACACAGGTCTTCGTGAGGTTCTGGGGTGAGGTGCTGATAGGGTTCTTTCCCAGAAATGTCACCTTCTTCCAGCTGGCAATATTAGTGTATTCTGAGACCTCGCAATTCAAGCAATGTTTACAGAAGTCTGAGTGGGCCCTTTCCTACACTGATGCTTCTGAACCTGATCCCAAATGGAACCTGACCCCAAGACAGAAGAGAAGCATAGCAAGGCTGCTACTGCTCTTGGTGAACTGCTCATTCCCCAGAACATCACTAGAAGTGCTTTTCTTCCATTGAATCTAGGGTTCCAAGTTCTGTGAATCTTGCAAAGACTTGGACCTTACAAAAAATACCCTTTACAATCCTTTCTTTGTTGTCAGATATTACAGTGGGCCCGGTTTATGGCCCTGGGTGTTTTACACTCTTTAGGCCTCGTGCAGTATTGATCATAAGTTCACTGCAACAAGAACCGTTTCAATGTTAAATGCATCTTTTCCTTCCTGGAAAGAAGCAGTGCATATCAAGCTGGATTTCCTACACAAGGCAACATGACCAGTAACAACATAAGAAATAATATAAACCACCAATGATTTTGGAGTGTATTTTGGTCAGTGATCACATCCTGAACTTACCTTTGTGTCAATGGGTCTGATCCTTGAAACTAATAACTATGCTGTACTGGGATGTTCCTCATCCCATACAAGATGATTTCCAGCATGTGTTTTTAGGAACAAAAGCAAACACTCTCCTTGTCTCTTTTGTCTCTTGGGGTTTTTTTGTGAATTATTGTCGAGGAACACTTGCATCAAAGGATTAAAATGTCTTTTGTACTACTGTCTCTAGGGGATGACCCTCAGGAATTCTGTTATGTAACCCCTCTGTTTCCAGGGTCAGCCTAAGTCCCAGAAGATATTTGATAGAGATGCTTAGCCTAGAAGCAACACGTGTTTTGATGAATCATTAATTTTGCAGTATCAGCTTCTTGAGTTGAATGGTCTTTAGCGGGTCCCTATCAAGCTGCAGCACAGCGTGATACTGTTTAGGGGAGAGGAGGTCTTTGCATTAGCACTTTTGTAGTACTGCACTAGAACTTTTTAAAGCATTTTTGTTCCACAAAACTCAGCAGTTAGAACAGTTAAGATATTCCTGGCCGTAGAAGAAGTAGTCTAAATTTTTGGCATTGAAGAGTGGTCAGTGCTTACATACCCATAAAAGAGCTTAGTTTGGCTTGGATTTTGTCTGTCTTCTTCAGCAGAGACGGCATATATTCAGTGTTTGTAGGGAAATCCTTTCATACGTTTTAGCTGTTTTCCAGATAACATCTTAAGGCACATCCTGATATTTGGGTTGCAAGACCTCTGATACTCCAAGGAGGTTAATCTTCATGTCCTAATTTCAGAGGTGCAAGGTGTCAAAAGCATGTGTAGTGTTTCTCTTACATAACAGGAGTTTCTAAAAGCAGACAGTTTTTATGATACTATGATTTTTCTCATGTCTAGAGCAAAAGATCATCACATCTTTAAGAATGTTGTGTTAGGTGTCAGACCCACTTCTCAACAGACTGCTCACCCAGATCCTTAAACAGCCTTGTAAACAACCTGTATTGACCACATGGGAGTGTGAATGAGGCTGTGCTCTGAATGATTTTTATCAGAACTAGCAGATCTCAAATTGTTCTCTGCTTCAGGGTTGAACTAGAACTGTCATTCCTACCTCTCTCCAACCAGTTTCACTCCATTATATGTATCAGATAAGACCCTAATCCTGTGGTTATGGGCTAGCATCCACTTGATCGCATGTCTTGTTTCTTCCAAAAAGTAGTCCAGAAAATAAGATAGTGATGGTTTTATTTTTCCTGCTGTGCCTAAAGTAATTTTGGTTTTAGGACATGCCCTATGCTGTTTTATGAATACGCTGGACTGCCTAAAGCTCTAGATGTGCTTTTCGGATCACTCTCCCTTCGTGAACATCAAACCTCTTTATCACATAACTTTGATGCTGGGTGGCTCTCAGGTATAAAAAACGTATGCTCCTTCATCCTGAAGAGCTCCTTTTGTAAGAGCTAAGGAAAGTTCATAAAACAGATGTACTTCAAAAAAACATGCAGATTTGAAACATGTGAATAGGTCTTCCATGGAGACAGCTCTTCAAGCAACACTAGACTACTTTCCAGATGTTTACTGGTAGAGAATCCTGCAACATTTAACGCTCCTTTGGCAACTGTTTCATCCACTTCCTATTTCAACTGTTTCCTATCTTGAAGGATTTTGCTATGGTTTATTTTTACCCAACATTTTATGACTCCAGAGGATTGGTCAGAGGTTCTTGTCCAATTAAGGATCTCATTCCACAACTGCATTTTAATTGGGTGCCCTTCCTTTATAGATCATTTGTGCTTATAGCTGCATGCTTTCCATCTTACTATAAAGACCCACTTCTTAGTGGCCCTTCCTTTTGCTAGAAGGATGGAATGGATGCAGATCCTCCTTAATTTTGTATTTTGTCTCTGGTTTGCACTTAGATTTCAAGTTTCTATTTTTCTGTAAGAGTTTCACCTGAGTCTTTCTGGTATGTATTTTTTTCCTTCAACCACATACATCTACAGTTGAATGGGTTCTTTACACCTTAAATGTTAACTGCAATGATGTAATTGGTATTCTTTTATGGGTTATGCTGAGATAAACCCTTGCAGATACCTGTAGGCCTTCAAAAGTCTCCTATTTTGAGCATATGCCAGTCCACAGTATGTATGTGCATATGCATAAAGCATTTTCAAAAAAAGTTTGGGAAGAAGTAAGTTTCATTTTCTGCCAACCTCTCTGTTCACCTAAAGTTCCCTTTCTCTCTACCTCCATGACCCTCGTTCCACCACCACAATGCATGCACACAAGATTCGTAATAAGCCACCTCCTCATTGATGCACACACTAAGCAAGAGCTGGAACATGTCTAGTTTGGAGTTTAGTTCATGTTGCTTGACCAGCGAGGTGCAGGCAGAGAGGACAAGTCCTGAATTCTGCCTGTCCTTGCCTTGCTGGGGACATTAACTTGATATCCCACCTTATCTCGATCATGATCTTTTTTAGATTGGTCAGATCTTAATTATCTTTGAGACTGCTGTCTTTCTTCCATCTTTGACTAAAAAGGCCAACCAGAAAGTTAAGAGGAAGCTTCTGTAGGAAACCAGTCTAAATATCAACCTGGAACATGATGATAAAGTTGTTGGTTGTTACACTGTTGGCCAGACAGGACCAACTTTTTCCAGCTTATTGTCCTGCTGTGTACAATTATCAGTGTTTTCTTTGACTTATGTTGGAGTAATTATTTCAGTTTAACAAGTATACCTCTGCTGCAAAATGAAAAGTCTCTGTATGATCTTTTTAGAATTTTATAGATTGTGTAATGCTGAATGGAAATAAAATACTAAAAATATTAATATACTAAAAATTAATTACAAAGTATATTAAAAATACTGTATAGGAACATTATGTAGTAGAAATAATGTTATGGGGAATAGTGTGCTGGGAACTATTAAAACAATAGGTTGGTGGGAGTTTTTTGCCTACACAGTCAAAAAAACCCTTACTGTTCATTAGAAATTTTACTGTACTTTTTATTCCCCCTCGACTCAGTTTAGATAAATAAACTGATGCCTATAAATCTGTATCACTGAATTAAATCTGCTGTATTTTGTGTAAAGATACTCTATGTTTGCTTTCTCTGATCTTCCCCCTTTTTCTTCTCCCTTATATGCTAGGGAAGGAAGGTTTTGGATAAATTGCATGAGCTACAGATACATTTTACAGTCTTGAAAGGACTTACAGGTGCAGAGAGGTTAGCATCAAGATGTCAAATTGTTAATAAAGCTGCAGAAATTTTTCTTAAAACTGGAAGTTTGGATGGAGCAACATGGGTATTGAGAGGTAAGCTTGTCTTATAAAAAACTGAGTTTTGACTTAAATTTGAACACTCCCTTTCTATGACAGATTTCAGGTAAAAGTTAGAAGCTGGTCTATGTTAGTAAATAATAATACTGGGACAATAAAAATAAAATGTGTTCCATCTCACTGGTTAGTATTTTTCTTGATATGTATAAGAAATATTATGACTAATACCAAATTTTTTTTCAGAAAAGTTTTCACAGAAGTCTGCCATCAACATCATTCTACTCAAAAGCCTACCATAATAAGGGAGGGGTGCAGCCTCGAAAGTGACCCTGACCCATGTAGATTTCCTTTGAGCCAGGTGGCACTTGCTGTCAAAAATTTTCAGGCTTGGGTCAACGCAGTATTTCTTTACCCCTCACAGTATCCACATGTAGTAAAACAGCTTTAGTATAGTACCATATTTCTGCAATTACGTAACGCGTAATTACTGGCTTTTTGGAATTCTAATCTGCTGAAATGAGAAGAAACTCAAGTATAAACAAGAATAGAAGGCATTCTATAAAGTAATACTGAGGATCTAAAATTTGCTGTTCAATTTTATGTATGTGTGTATCATAAATATATATACACACACATATATTGATATGTGACACTGACAGTCCATTTTACTACCATGATATTTAATAAAAGGGTTTATTTACAATATAAAGGTTTAGAGAATTCATCTGAGAAGTATTGGTGATAAGGAACAAATGATTAATAACTAGAACTGTATTTTCTGTGAAATTCTGAAATTTGTTTTCTGCTACAGTTTACAGTATATTCTTAATGCTCAAAAGTCTCAGCGTCCAGCAGTTTCAGTTCATAGAAATAACACTGCATTGTTGTTTGCCACAGAGTCAGAGTGGACCATAAATGCACCATTGTGGCCCTGTGATAAAATGGACATCCTTAATCGACACAATCTGTTATGTACACTAGTGCACAAATACTTGAGGAAGAGTTTATACAGGCAGGCATTTGAAGTTCTGCAGAACTTACCAGGTTTTCAAAATCATTCTGGTAAGTAAAGAAAAAGGTACTGTGTTAAGAGCTAAAAATTTGACAGATGATTCTGTACTGTTCTTTTTGTTTGTTTTCCAGCTAAAATTTGTTGAAGAAATAAGATGGTTTTAGACAAGCTCTTTTTTTTCCCAAAGAGTGTAGTGTCAGTTAAAATACATATTGTACTCTGCAGCTCTTCCCGCACACGCGCACACACAGAGTCTATACACCTGTACTCTTTTTCCCATTGGCTCAGTTACACAAGGCAACAGGAAAGACCGACTACATTTTTAAGGATCATGCACAGTCTATACAATAAGATAAAACAGCAATATCATTGAGGCGATTCATTTTATCTTAACTTCAGATAGATTCATGTATTGTTTTTTTCTATAACTGAGCTAGCTAACCTAGGCTGCTTTTATGTACCATGTTAAGAACTGGGCTCAATTTATATGACAAATTTTGGATGTGTACTTCAAGGTGAGATGCATAGTTACTTAGGCTCCACTGAGGAAACCTCAGCTGATTCCTGTGTGTAGGTCTCAGTCCTGTTGCCAGTGTGTGCTTTTAGGTATGTTAGGAGAGCTTAGTTGGAAGACCATCTACTCAGAGAATCTTAAAAGGATCTAGTCCTTTGAGGCATGAAGTAGGTACAAGGCTGCTCAGTCTGGCCAAGAAGGGGACAGTTGAGAGGAAGTGGACAGTTCAGAATAAGAGTAGAAGAACTTGAAGCACCAAAGCGATTTTTATTGGTGCAAATTTTAAGTCTGAGAGATCAGGTGAAGATTATATTTATAGGCTTGGGCAAGTGAATATATTGTTTTCTGATCCTGTTGGTTTTGGCAGCAAATTATTACTTGGACCTTAAGACTTCTCTTTCACAATGTGAATGAACTAACTGTATGAAAATACTTTTGATGAATAAAGCATTATCATAAGTCATCTCAATCTAGTTCCATTTTGCTGACAGAAGCAAGAGTCCCGATTTAGGTACTGACTGAGAAGCGATCCTTCGGTTAGATTTACCTTTGACTTAATTCAGTAGTTAATATTCTTCATTTCATTTCAGATACTATAGATGTTTCTCAGTACAGCTGCCTTTTTAACAAGTTGATAAATGCCTGTTTTGAGAGCAAGAACCTTGGGGTCTCATCTTCTGCAGTAGACTTCATGCTTTCAAAAAACATAGCTATTGATTTTTTTCTACTTAGAGGATTAATCACAGCTTTGGGAAGAAGTTCTTTGTGGTCTAAAGCTAGGACCTATTATAAAAGTAAGTTGCTTCCTAAACAATATCCTTCCCTTACGTTCCTTGGGTAACATATGCTTCTAACAGCTCAGTATGTTGGGGAGAAATGGGTAAGAGTATACTTTGTAAGAAGAAAACAGTTCTTTTTCTGTGTCACTATCACAAATTTATTTGTAACCAAAATGTCTACTAGGAAATAGTGACAGTTGAAAATACGAATCAGTGTGTACTACTTGGCAAGAAGTAAATGTAATTCTGATAAAATTGATTTTTTTCATTCAATTTCAGAATTTCAAAAATGTGAACCCTGAAATGGTTAAAGAGTGCATCATCTTCACTTTTTTGTCTAGGCAAATTAGAGTTCTTTATGCTTCTGTTTAGAATTGTGGTGGTAAACTTACTAATATTTAACCTTTGAGAGGTTTGGCTAAGAAGTTTATCCTAAAAGAAAATTCCTTTCAGCTAAAAGCTAACAGTCTGTGATTGTGTTCAACTCCCCACTTCTGAGCTAATATAATACTGGGTGTGCCACACTGAGAAGGTCCACCAAGAGCCATCTCTCTGTATTGTCACATTATTTTCTGTTTGATTCCATCTTTGAAATGTGGTGCTTAGCAACCTACCTGAGTCCATCACTCCTGGGATGGATACTTGGCTTTGTTAACATTGAAATGACTGGTTTTCCTCACCTCTGGTTTTTTTCTTTTTTTTTTTCTGAAATGCTATATAGGTTGGGTCTTTCTGATCATTTGGCAGAAGACAGGAGAGCAAAGGGGGAGATGCTGATCAAATGTTCTCTCACTGTGACCATAGTTAATAAAGCTTCTGTCTGACCTGTCCTAATTGTACTTGTGTTATTACGCACTTGGAATCCCCAGATTTCTGACAGAGCTTTTTAATGATCACTGATAATATTCATCGATAAAAGTAACATTTTACAACAGTGAATATTATGAGTGAATATTATTTGCTGTGTTCTCAAATCAGGCCATTTCCCAGGTGAAGTAGTAAAAATCCATTAAGAGTCTGGGGTTTTTTTTCCCCACATTCTTAGCCACATACTGAAGAAAAGAGATCTATGTTCAGTATTGGTTATCCTAATTCCTTACATTTCTGCATTTATTCTCAGGTGCTTTATCATTGGGTTGCTACCCACCACTGCAGGGAAATTTATATCACAAACTTCTGACGATTCCGTCTTACCTGTCTGAGGTTGAGATGCTGTTGGCCATTGAAATATTTCTTGTTTCAAATGCCAGTGATATTCAAAGTCCAATGGCTACTAGTCAGACTCTTCAAATAATACTAAAAAGGTTTGTTGTCAGATATGTACCATTTTGATTGTATTTATCCATGTGATCATGTAATTAATGAGAGCTTATTTTCCATTGGCTGGGAGAGTGCTTGGTTTTAAATTCGTTTTTAATCCTTGCTTCTAAACTGGCTATAGAACAGTAAGTGCTTGGGTTTTTTTAATTATTATTATTTTTACATCTGTGTAGCAGAAAAGTAATTGTTCCAGAGTGATACTGGCGTGTGTTCCCTAACTGAATGTGTCTACTGCACAGAGTGTACTGTATTTTCAAAAACAGGATAGCTTGATATCTTGTGTTTAGAATCTTGTCTAGATTCTTGTGTTTTGGTTAAGCAGTGGAGTAGAATGGCAAAGTCAACATGTTATTCCTTTTAAAAAACAACTCTACCATTTCTTGGCTGTTTTTTGGAAAGTCCATGAAGCCATTTACTTGATTCTCTTTATAGGGGATATCTCAATATTAAATTTGTTAGATTTTTTTCCCCCCTTTCAGTGAGACTTAGTACCTTCAGATAAAAATGTGTTTTGTTGCCTTTTCCTTTTGTCCATAAACCACCAACCACTGTCACTAGATTACACCTATAATTTATTTCTCAAGACCCCATTTTCTCTAAGATTGACTGGCTTAGCCTCAAAATGTGAAACTACATAGAAAAGCTACATTTGTTCAGAAGGATGAACAGGAGCATTTCAAACTTGAGTATTCTGTCTTCCTTCCCCTCTACCCTTCAAATACACCTTTTAATTTTGTTTTCATGTGTATGCTATTGTACCTCTGCTTGTTTGCTTAAAGAGTAAGTTCTGCTCTTGCAAAAACATAGGCATGTCACTTAGGCACATCCTTATTCCAAAAGTGATTGCATGCTAAAAATGAGAAATCCTTTTGGATTCAAGCACGTACATGAATTCTTGCTATATCCAGTTTATAAAATGGTTTACATTCCTACTGAATTTTCCAGCCCTGAGTCAAGCATTTCTTCGTTAAACGTGCTGTGATTATTGCAGACCTACTTAGTGCTGGCATTAAATCCTATTGCTTTTCATTAGTGTAAAATACGTTAAAAAGATAATTTGTAACTTTTTAACTCTTCAGAATAATCAGCTAAAATTTGTCTAGAAATTCACGTAATCTACTGTAAGTGAAGTGAACACAAAGCATTATTTTAGTGGTTTTGTAATCTCGTTGCCAGTATAAAGCATCAGGCAAGTGACACAGGGCCTGTATGGTACATAATTTTGTATTTGTGAAAATTTGCTTGCAGATGTGAAGATCAGACGGCTCAGAATAACAGTGACTATCACGCAGCAGTGGAGAGACTGATCCTGGCTGCTCGTGTATCTGATCCAAAGCTTTTTCTTAAGCATATGACAATGAATGTTAATATGGAAGAAGTTTACAGCTTGGAGCTTACATCTGCTCTAAAATGGCTTCAGGAAAATATGAAGTGGGCTGGGAAGATCTGGCTGTTTCAGCAGTCATTAATTAGTAAAGACTCTTTTGGTTTTTAATGGTTAAAGCAATCATTGTTGAAAACAATACAAATTAATAAAGACAGTTCCCACTATGTTCAGACTGTGCCTTACTGATTTACAGCAAGGCTTCAAACTCAAGTTGTGTTTTTAAATGCTTATATTGATGATAATGCATATAGTAGCACAGAAGGAGTAATTTTTTTCGTAACTATATAGATTGTCACACTGGCTTACATAGATGTTTTGTAATGGCATCATTAGATGATGAGGAAGCTGCAGCCTCAGAACCTACATTCTCTTTTTTTACGGAGAATCTAGCACTAACTGTTACTCTTCTCCCAGCAGGTGACAGTATATAATTGCATTGATTGAGTGTATCTGTTGTTCTTGAGTGAGATGTTTTCCGCATTGCTTCATAGTCTGTAGAAGTAACACAGGTTTCCTTTTGTCTTCCTCACAGTATCTTGTAAGGATATTGTCCCATCTGTGTACCCCTTAGGTCTTAATTTCCTTGCTCCAAAAACCCAGTAAAAAGCACTGAGAATAAAACAACTTCAAAATTATTTGAGGCGTGCCTGACTTAGGATACCTTCCTTCACAGAACAGAGAGCGTACACAAGTTGCTCACAGCTGAAGGTTTAGTTGTGTCTTGATAATAGTTTGTATATGGTTTCACAATTGTATATATGCATACTTTCACTGAACAGGAAAACTTGCTTTCTCCCGTTATTGTGCTCTTAGAGGAAAGTGGTTTTGCCCATTTCTTAGTTTCTGCCAACTGCATGATGCAATGGAGGCTTCTAGCAAGCTGGTTCTAGCATTCCTAGTTCTTCAGGAATTACTCTTTTCTCCACCTGCAAACCCGGAATCAGATTTGGAGCATGAATTGCCTAAGTCACATTTCATCTACTGATCTGCAGCCTGAGTAAGAAGGACCAAACATTTCGTATCAGAAGACCCTCATGGCAAATCAGTAGGACCTCTGTCAAGGTTGATACTTGTCTGAGCTCCCCACTTCTCTAGTGTTGGTTTACATCTCCAGTACCACCCTTCACAAATATGCCAGTAATACAGCTCTTCTGGTCCTGCTCTCCATTCCCGTTAGAGCTTTCTGTGCTGAAAATTTACGTTCCCTTGGGTATAGAAGTTCATGGGGTTTCTTAAGGCTGTTCCATCATAAGTGAGATCAAGATGGTGGCGTAAGCCCTCAATGTTTGAAAAATCTTTTCCTCCTTTGGGGCAGCATGAGTCTCTTCCTAGTTCCAGCAGCATTATTGTAGTTGTCCTTTGTGCCTCTGAATCATGAAAGCCATCCTGATCTTGGCGCTGGATGGTTGTGAAGGGTTTTGGAGGGATGTCGGCAGTTTTTGTCTGGGATGGGTTGCCACTTTAGCCTTAAGGTTCATGCCATTAATCTGACGTCATTAATCTGATTGATGGTTGTTAGATTCCTCACCCTCTTCAGGGTCAGGTCCTGGCCCTTTTTGATACCACTGCTCATCCAGTCTGTCTGGGAATTGCTACTGAAGAGAGAGGATTGAATCTGATGACCACCAAGATCACTGCCTTCCTCCTGTGCCATCTGTAGAGAAAAATGCACGGATAGAGGCACTTGTGTTTTCACAGGGTGTCATTCTTCTCTAGGGATCTCATCTGCTTTCCTTCTAAAAAAATGGTAGATTCAGTACTAGCAATCAGATGGCATTTCTTTAAAAGCCCCTTACCACAAAATTTCTCTTGAAGAACAGCTGGCACTAGTTCGAACAGAATTCAGGTTCCACCACTTGTTATTCACCAAGATGGCTCTGCCATTTATAAGGCTATCCACCTGGTCAAATCCAGTAGCATTCTGCTGCTTTTGTTTCCCAGTAGCTGAAAGACTGGATAAGAAGTGATCGGGTTTCAGATGAGGGATCTAAACTGATGTTCTTCCAGCCACTCCAGCATTAGTGGCAAGAGCAATTCTGGAAGGTTTCAACAAACTAAAACTGGCAGTGAGAAGCTAAGTCATTTTTGCTAATTACTTTTTCTAAGATCCTTTGTAGCTTAATCTGCCTTGGAATTAGACAGAGGCTATCTGAACCTCAGCTAAATCCCACATTTCTGTTAGCGGTACCAGATGTGGCCAATACTGTGTTTGAGAGACACAGAAGGACAAAATTCTCTTAGTAATCTGTATGGCTTCAAAGCTTGGGATGTTCCAGAGACAGCATTATTTTTTCCATTATAAGCAACCTTGAATTTTCACTTAGATCATCCCCATAAAAAAATTCCAAATGTTTTATTTTTCAGACAGAGGTTAATCATTGACCTTCTAGCTTGGAACTGTGTAAAATTTGTGCAATGTTTTGGCTCCAACTCCTGAGTATCATCTTCAGCTGACAACATGCAATCTCAGTCATGTTTTATATTAACAAACAAAGCAAGATCCCCACATCATTGCTCAGAAGTTTTGTTATAACTGTGTATCAGGATCCAGCTGTTTCTATCAATATAGTGTTTCTCCCTATCACCATGATAGACCAGTAGGCAATTTAAACAGCTTTACTGTCAAGTCTTGTATTTCAGTCTTTTGTACTGTACTTTTGTACTGGGTGCACTTGAAATACCATAAAAATCTGGTCATTTTGATGCATATCAAAACATCAGAAAGGATTCTTCAGCAACATTTGCAGCACCGTTTTGGTGACAGAAATTCTATGTGCTAAACAGGACAAAACTCCAATGTGGAATGGAGACAAACCTGCAAAGTTGAAAAAAACATTCCAAAGAATAAAGTACAACAGAGATAATGCAGTTTTGCAGAGCCAGACACTTGGCAGACAATACCCATATTTTTGCTTTTCCCCGGGTATAAGTTACTGTTTCTTAGTAGCTGAAAGAACTTCTGTGTTTGAGATTAAGAAACTTGTTTGATATATTTAATTTTTCATATAGGAAATAAAATATATGCTTGCCTGCCTGCCCTCAGAGACAGAAAAATGTACAAAAAAAGCTCTTCTGTGCTGTGCTCAGTAGCTGGGTCTAGACAACGCTGTGTTCCTTCAGTATGTTGTTAGATGCAGGAGAAAATTCCCTTTGTGAAAATCTTCCTTCAGTTTTCACTGATGACAAAGTATGCTTTTGGAAAGATTACTTTTGTTAGGTATGGACAGTTTCTTGTAACTAAAAGAGAATAATGTTGTTTGGAAGACTTACCACAATTTTTTTTCAAAGCATTGATAGTTTTGAGAGTTTCTTAACCCACATTGGGGTGCAGGTGAGAAGCTGGAAGTAGAAGCCTGATAGTTTTACGATGTTTTCTAAAGAGCAATTGGGGGGATCATTTTGGGGGAGTTGTTAAGATGTTAATAAACATTGTTTTTTATTCTTTATATGACGTATCTAAAATATCTCTGAGTCAGTATTGTCATTAAGTTATTTAATTCCATTCAGATCCCTATAATTAATATTCTTAGGTATGCAGGAGGATAGGCAAGTGGCAAAGTAGATGTGGAGAGTTTAATATCTCGTAACTACTACAAGAATCTAGAGTATGATATGCTGCATGAGGAGGTTAAGAATGTGTGAAATCAGTCAGACTATGCAGTTTTTCACCACGCCATAGCACATAATGTGGCAAATGCTCATGAATAAATTGGGCTGAAACTCCCAGCTGTGGACACGGACAGCTTCCAGTTTTCACTGCAGACTCAAGTGGAGGCTACAGCGAGGTGAATAGGCTGTGCTCAATTTGCTGAAGAATTCTAATGGAATTAGTGAGAGTTTCACATAAGGAGAAATAGTAAAATTTAATATCCCTGGTGTAGCAATCAAACTTTTCATTAGCAAAATCTTAATGCCATGCTCCTCAGTTTAGTAAAATACAGCACATACTAGTTCACATTTTTGTCCTTTCACATTCTCCAGATGCATCTTGCATCTTTGCGGGGTTTTTTTGGCAAATCCCAGGTCTACATTTTTCAGTCTTAATCCCTTCTGCATAACTCTTTTCTAAAATGACTAGTATGATGAGTTGTAGAAAAAATTAATGCTGACATTGTTGGCCTCCAAGCTACTCTGCCATTGACTGTGATGGCACTGGAGAAACTGTTGATACTTTTTGACCATCTGCAGACTGAGGACCAGAACAGAAACAAAGGAACAAGGAGAAAATGGCTCAGTTGCCACTTGCAGCAACTTCATTGTGATGCTTAGAATTTTCCTTCTGTTAGGGGGCAAGAGGTAGTCAAGACACAGATTTCTTCTGGTGTTAATTTTATCTGGTATAAAACAAGATTTCCATTTGGACATGTCAGTGCAGCTTGTGTGGAGCCAGTGGGATGTATCCTGGGAACTGATGGGGAATGACAAGACCAGATAAAGCCACAATACTATACATGGAATATAGTGGTGATATTCATAAGCAGTTAAGTGTTGAGACCTTTAGCTAAAAAGCAGGAATTCATTCCTGTGCTCAGGGGGTGGGTTGCTCCTGCTGTTTGAAAACAGGTACCCTGCGCAATGGAGTTGGTATCTGGCAAGTGTCACCTGCTGATTACCCTCTCCCAATTTATTTTATTCCTCACTGAGTTAAAAGAAATCCCAGGTGAAATGAACAGCACACTTTTCTGTTGAATCAATTAAATTTATTTTCCCATCTGCATAATTATGCAACCAATTTGCTTACATAACTGATGGCTTCTATCAGGAGGCAAAAAACATGCTGCACATTATGGAAATTATGCAAATCCCCCAAGGGTGGTGAGAGTGTTAACTTGATTTAAAGCTTCACTGAACTACAGATAGTTCCTAAACCTCGTCAGTCCTCTTTTTAACCTTTACTGCCTGGAAATGCAATAGATTCTATGCAAATAACTCCAATCCTTAACAGTTAATCTCTCTTTGTTCTGAAACTCATCAAAAACAGACATCTTTGCTCCGAGGTTGCACGTCTCTGCATCAGCTGCTTCTTGACACCAGCTACCTTGGAAGAAAAATGGATGTATAAATGTACGTAGACATCAAGCATTAGCAATTGCAGGAAAATAGCTTTTGCGTTTCCCCGTGGGACTGCAGGGCTCACAGTTGGTTCTTTGCCCATTTGGCATTTTCGTTCTGCAGAACAAAGGGAATGGTGAAGCTTGCCCTGAGCACCTGGGTAACCCCTTCCCTCCTCTTTGCAAAAGAGCAGCCGTTTCT
>NW_010540116.1:0-325 GCF_000687285.1 Phaethon lepturus | reverse complement strand
GAGAGGCCCCAGCCACTGAAACGAAAAGGGACCGCTTCTCTGCGCCTTGTGTCACCGGCCTTTGAGAAACAGCTGCGACACCACCGTTCAGATTCACACGACGGGGTGCAGTTTGTAACCGAGGGCAGCAGCACCACCTAAAGCATGAAACCCCTTGGCTAGTCAGTGTTCGTTTCACGTAATCCTCCGGTCCCCGACGCGTAACATGTTGCGAAAGCGCTCGCACGGCCGCCGGCCCCCAGAGAGCCCCCGGGCGCCATTTTCGCCCCCTCGCTAACAGCGCCCCGGGGCGGAGTAGTGCCGGGCCGCCCGGCAGGCCTGCGCG
>NW_010540115.1:0-7518 GCF_000687285.1 Phaethon lepturus | reverse complement strand
TCCAGAGGTCCCTTTCAGCCTCAAATATTCTATGGTCAGTACAAAATTAACCTGGCAAAAGAAAAAAGCTCAATTTTAATCCGTATTGTTTTCATACTGTAGTTTACCATGTGGCTAACATGAAAGAGTACAATAGGTGAAGGCACTAGCGACAGCTACTTAATCTCAACAATGGGCAACTGTCATCAAGGGCAACTTTCTTGAACAGAGTGAGCTACTATATCTCATTCCAGTAGTCAAAGTGTCTATTTATTTTGGCATTTGGAAAGGAGGGGTTTTAGGCATTTTGTCAGTATGCAGATAGAATTACGTGGTTTTTAATTCTCTTCCCATTTTTGGAGAATTGAATTACTATTGCCTTAGAAAAGTTTTCTTATTATGGGAAGAACTGAACAACCTTCATCCAAAGGAAGACCTTAATTTAAGTTCAGCACTGTTACTGACAGAGTTGTGTTATTCCTTTTGACAGCATATCAACTGTAATACTGCATCCACTCCAGATTTAGAATTCTCTTCAGATTTCACCCTGACCATTACCACGAGCACAAAGTGTACGGTGAGACAATTTTTGTTTCTTCATATATGGCCGGTATGGCATTGGACTAATAGACAGTGCATTAATTAAGCTTAATTTATCATCAGTCCTGGCATTGAAACATTCATTTCTGCAGTACAGAGGTGTCACATGAGCCCTTTTTGTAAAGAGAGAGAGATGTAAATCTCTAGTAATAGTGTTAAGGTATAGTACAGGTAGATGGGGAAAGGGAAAGATAAGGAGCCTTAGCATCGGGGTGGTTCTGGTTTGTTCTCTAGCCCATTTTCTAAATAAAAGTTTTCTGTTCAGACATGTTGTTACCACGGTGCTCAAGAAGGACACAGCTCTCAGAAGAGCTTTTCGGAGTTGAGTAAAAAGAGTGAAAAGCAAAATAGGTGTGGGAAAGGTAGACTATAGCTCATGTAATAAACATATAGCGGCTCATATGGCACACACTGTTTCTCGAACGGGGAAGTTCATGAACTTCAGGTGTGAAGACTGAGGGCAAACAAATACAGCATTAAAATAGGAATCCGATAACCAGGGTTTTTCCTGCATCTGTTTTTTTATTGTATGCAAGTTAGTATTTCTACTTTATGTAAGTTGATATGACTTATATTCAAAAGAACACTATATTCTAGAAAGACTGTGGAATTTGATTGGAGGGAAGTTTTAAGTACAGCAAACACAAGCTTATTCATCTTAGTATTACAGACTATGCTGCATTGACCTGAGTGAAGAACATCAGCAAATCTGAGTGTGATCTCACTCAGTTGAGTGAGTTATTTGTCTACCAAACAGTAGTCTATATGAAAAGAAGAAAGTTCTCAATCTGCGCTGAGAATTAAACAAAAACTCAGTACTAGGACATTTTTCAAACACTTCTAAGAAGTTGTGCCTGCATTGTTCAGTATGAATTTACATAAATATACATTCGTTTTGAGGCTTTTTTTCTTGGTCGTTTAAGATCTGGTAGTTATGAGAAAACAGAGAGAAACACTTTTTTTGATGACTTAATGTCATGTATTTTTCTGCAATGGCCCATGCGATTTTTTTGTGTTCTATTTTTGAAGTACAAATCAAGGATGATACGTAAATATTTTTTATTTAATGTACTTCATGTAAGGGTGTGAGTGGCATCTGTAACAGAGATGTTATGAATGTGTTTAAAGCTAAAAAAAATTAGGTATTCTGACATGAATATTTTGAAGTGTTTAAATCAGTATCTGCTTGAGGATACCTTTTTGATTGGACTTGGTTAGGATGCGCACCTTGCTTTCTTCGTTGGAATAGTTAAGAAAAGAATCAAATAGAAGGATTTTAGTAGTGTTACCATTAGGCAGGGCAGTCGGGATAAAGATGAGATACAGATGAGAGAGTCTGGTGGTAGCTTAGATTAAAGTAACACATTGAGTTTTTAAGCACTAAATGATAAGCAAAGGCAGGATGACCGGATTTGTACAGATTTTATCATTGCAGTAATATGCTTTTATATTCAACATCAATTATAAGTGCTTTCTACCAATTTATTAAAATATCTTCATCAATTTGACAAAAGCTTGTATTAAGCTCTGAGATGGGTAGTAAGAACTAAAATTTTTCTAGTCTAGTGCTGGGATACTTCTGCTGGGAGTTTCATGCTTAGCTTTAACTTGCAGCATATCACAGAATCAAGTCCAAACGGGTAATTGGTAGCTAATTTTTAGTATATTGTAGTAAGTCTGCTACAACTGGTTTCTTTGGTTTTGACATGGGTCTATGAGGAAGAGATGCAGGCTTCCTCTGGCATGGACCAAAAGAATATGTTGCTGTATAATGTGAACGCTTAAGCTAGTAACAAAATCTTGGATACCTACGTCAAGCACCGTAACACCTGGTTCATTCTGCTGCATTTGCCACTGCTTGTGCTGTATAACAATGCCTAAGAATTTGGTGTTAGAAAGCGAAGTTTTTCCCATGTGTATAATTTAAAGCATTGTTATTAGTGTGAGTTAGTATCTGTGTACAAATACTTCATAATTATTTGTCGATTATCAACAAATTAAGTAAAGACACAGTAACCTCTTATTTTTTTTATTAAACGCAAACCTATATATTTTATTGTGCATTCACAAAACACCAATCTCCTGGTTTTAGTTGTCATAGAATTATAGAGTAATTGTAGTTGCTTCAGGGCAGGGGCAGCTTTGATTTCAGATCAAGCTCCTGTGCAGCCCTGGGTTAATTTTCTTAATGTGGTGACTTTTGAATAACTCATTAGTTAGACGGAAATCTTTACAAAGGCTTTTTTTTGTAAACATTGTTTTCCCTAGCACTAGTCTTTTACAAAAACTTCACTTCTGGCCTATGATTCTATGGTATCATTGACTTACAAATCAAGTTGTACACCTGCATTTTATGACTTCCAGGGAGAAGGGGAGGGAAGTGGGGGAAGAACAATGTTTCTGAAATTTTGCAGTGAATGTGGGTTCTAAAAAATGATCAGA
The DNA here is from genome assembly GCF_000687285.1 of Phaethon lepturus. Classification (NCBI taxonomy): domain Eukaryota; kingdom Metazoa; phylum Chordata; class Aves; order Phaethontiformes; family Phaethontidae; genus Phaethon; species Phaethon lepturus. The sequence continues at coordinate 4,497 of NW_010540115.1, read as the reverse complement.
AATCTGTAAAAGTGATTTGCACTTCATCATTTAGGTTTATTGACACTTTGAGTGAAATTTCCACTCTTTCTAAGATGGATTGTTCAAGTTTAGTTGGGGGTTGACAGTTCATCCATCATATCAGGCTGCCTAACCTTGCAGTAAATGAACAATAAAAGTGCATTATTTATATTGAGAATTTTTGAGGAGATGCTTTAAGATTACAATTTGTTCTTTGAAAATAACATTTGATGATTTCCTTGTTTGCATCTGTGTTTTGTTGTTCTACTGTCTTTTCATTTTTTTTTGCCCCAAAAGAGAAAGTTGCTGATATTTTCCAAAATTCTAGCTTTTTGTACTTCTCTGTTCGGATTCTTGCATTTTTTTAATATAACCATTTAAAAATATTTTTGCTTTATTTACAAAAAATATTTCACAAAAATAACAATTTGGAAATCCATCCTTTATGCTTGTATATATCAGGCTTTTATAGCTCACAACCTAAGGTTCACTTCAAAGCAGCTTTTTCTCAGCCCTTCCTGTGCCATAAAAGTGTGAAGACCGATTCGGTTGTCATTCCTAGTGTTGCCATCAAGAGCAAAGCTTACTTCAGAGCAGTGTAACCATCAGGACTAGGACTCCCTCTGTTAAATGGTCTCTCTTGAAGAACCAAACAAGTGGAAAGCTTAGGTGCACGATGATACCTTAGTTGTTTTGTGGATCCTATTGCAGGTCAGCTACGAGTTTGCACTGTGGCATCGAGTTGTGGGGAGTGGGTTTCCATGTTGCTTCTTTCCAAGACACTGTGTGGGTTCAGAGGAGTATACGGTAGACACTCTTACATGGAAATGTGTCAGCAGCGTGGAATGCATGGTTGCTGTTGCTGAACTTGATTTTACAAGAGCTTAGCACGGATGGGAAGTAATTTAGCAAGTACTCTGAGAAGAGAGTTACGGCCTAGTCTAGTTGGAGTGTGCAACGTACGTAATGTTAATCGCTGAAGAGCTAAACTTTCAGCTGACAACTCTGGAGGCTTGAGCCATGTTGGGGTCTGTTGCTTCCTCCCATCAACCTGTTTGCGTATCTGTGGTAACAGGGCGTAATGCAGTCTTTTTAACAACTCGTTACCACATTACCTTTGACTATGACCTGGAACATCCTCAGGCACCAGAGGCTGCATTTCTCATTTCTGTGATAAGATGTTAAATACCTCTAAAATCTGACCTTAGTTTTTCCTTAGTCTCTTTTTTTTTTTTTCTTCCCTTTAGTACATACTGTTTGAAATGTTGTGTTTATTTTCAGTCTCAACAGGGAAGTTGACCTCTTCTTGATTTCCCCACACTATTTCGGTACCTGTAAGTTGTTCTGGTGAGCACTTCTGGGAGGATTTTGTAAAGGCTGCGGGAAGGTTCACCTAGGAGAGAGTTAGGAACAGAGCTTTTTTCTGTTCTTTGGCTGGAGGGAGCACAGGAAGATTAGCCTCTCAAGCCTAACTCTAACCTTTGGGACTTGCCACCCACCTCTTTCTCATCCTTTGGTTTTATTTATTTCTTGCATTTTGCTTTGCCACTTCTTAGTACAAAGCTTTTACTTCCCGAAAACTGATAATGCAAGTGCTGAAATAGATATTTCTCTTCTTTCTAGATATTATCACTGTTCTTGCTCTTGGAACGCCTTCTTGCTGACCTCTTGGCTAATAATCTGGTTGTGTGATAGTGCCACTTAATTGTACTACAGGTTGTTTGAAAACCATGCGATTCAATAGGCAGTAGACTAATGGTTTTCTGGTTTTAGATAAATGGACTAAGGACATAAATGCCCAAACTTACTGATGAACTTGTACAAAACAGAAAAACTATGCAGTTCCCAAAATGTAAGAGGATAGTGTTAATTTACACATACCTACTTCGTCTGTCCTTCCACCTGTAAATTATTTTAAATTATTCTCATATCTTTGTATGACCAAAAAAAACCCCAGAGTATTAAGTCATGCTCATAACAGGTCAGCCTTACGTCTCTCTGTAGGTGCATCTTAAGTGTATTGCAGATGATCCTGTAATGCTTTTGTGGAGTCATATCCTTTAAAAAATCCTAAATGCTCTAAACAGGTTTTTCTTCCAGGTGTCCAAGCAATTAAATAAGGTTTAGAGAAAAAAAAAAATTCCAATAAACCTGAGAAACATGGAAAAATTGAGTAAAAATAAACATTTTAACTGTGACCTTACTCTTTCAGAAGTTCATTGTGGGGAGCGAAGGCTTTTCTGGAGCATGTATTGTTCCTGTTGATTTTTATTTTATTCTTTCTGTGGTTTGCCACAAAGTAGTCTTTTTTTAGCATTAAGTTTCTTTGTCATTATTTTAGCTTTCAAAGATTGAAGATTTTCAAACACGAAGCGGTTGCATGGAATCATTATATGAAGTTGTTTCGAAGCACTTTTAGTGCAAGTTGACTTGATTTCAGTCTTACAAAGATAATGGCCAAAAATAAATTTAATTAGCCTGCAAAAGTGCATTTTCCTAGTAAAGAGCTAGGGTTTGTCACTGCTGATTTTAATGAGACATCTGGCTAATATCAGTTAGTAGATGCTGCTAGGAAAATATTCCATTAATTGTGTTCTAAGTTGATCACTGTGTGAGCTTTTGAGATAAAATATAATGGTGATTACCCTCAGTGTAGAAATCAATTGACAAACTTTCTCTTTTGTTTGCGAGCGTTTCCCCAGCGAGTCCATCAAGGTTGATCTTTCCTAGCTGAATAACAATATCCCCTGGGAGGAAAATGGCAGCATCTCTTCATTGCTCCCAGGAGATCTTGTCAAAGAGCAGGGGATGTGTATGAAAAGTGGGAGGGAGGAAGGGGGTGAAAGAAGGATAATGAACCAGAGGACGTGACTGATGTATTAAAACATTTAAGAGGAAAAAGGAAGTTGAGTGGACTGGAGAAAATTATTTTGACTAAGGAAAAAATTTTTGCTTGTTAGAATCTTCTTAAATGTTAGACAGTTTCATTTCTTAATGTCCAATCTTCCACTTGGGAGCCAACAAGTGATAAGACATTAAAGATAAGTCTTTAATTTGAACCTTAGGTGAGAAACTAAACTTTTAAGTTAAAAGTTGGAAACCTGCCTTTGGGTAACTCAGTTAAACACACCTTGAATGCCCCGTTACTTATTTAAAGGGAAGAATACTCTACCATGCTACGAAGCAGGATTTGTCATGCTGATTTGTTATTGGTAGCCTCCTCTGCAGTGATCTCCAGATTCTTATTCTTTTTAAAAAAACAAAATTGTTTAGTTTTAATAGCCAGGGGTTTCTTTTCCCTGTGATAAAAATGCAGCAGCTCTGCTGCATGGATGACAAACATTCCATCTCCATGCTTGGATAAACTCCATCAAAAGCACATTATCTCCCACTTCTGTGGCCAGCTGTCTAATTGTATTTGTTGTAGCCACTCACTGTTGGAACATGATACTAGTGAAGAGCAGGAATGATAAATTACTCACTGTAGGTGATAGCGATGATGATAATTTTTAATTTCCTTGTTCCTAAGTGAATTGGTAAGGTTGCCTTTGTGAGTTCTCATGAGGAGTCAGGCAGTCTCATTTGTTTTATCCTGCTAAAATGCTGCACGTACAGCCAGCCATTTTCTTTAGAATGAAGTCTTAGTATTCAGATATATTTGAACTGAAATTTAGACTCCTCTTCCCATTTCAGTGAAGGACTCTAAGAGGAAGAGTATAAATAATATGTACTAATATTCATCTATTACATATGTTAAAGCTTTTTGTGATCTTAACATATTTGGTACATGTTACATGAATAAATAGGGGAAAAAACAGGCTCAAAAGAATTGATCTGGGAGGGGAGAAAAATATGTCAAAGACAAGTAAATCTTACTGGGAGGATGTGCTTCATTTACAGGTGTTTTCCTATGTTTACATGAACACCTTAGAAACCCTCAGTGATGGATGAAGACCCTTAAGCTACTTTACATGAACTCTTCATCAAAACCTGGGTTTGACAAGATCAGGTAGAAGTTAGTGACTGCTATTGTAATTTCAGGAATATATTATTCTTAGTTGAGTGAACTCTTTGTTGACCTTTATAGGATGATGCTTTGCAGTCTCAGTAACGTACATCTATTCCTAAATATTTTCTTAGTTCTTTATTTAACCTTCTTAGTTCGTTGGGTAAATATGGAGACTTTGTTCTGGGGTTGGTGTTTTTATCCTCGTAGCTCTGCTTTTCTCCTGGCAATTTATTTGAGAACAGGAAGAATAATACTTCTGCAGTGTTCCCTAATATGTAACATCCTTTGAGGCGAAAGCATGTGTCAGGCTAGAGTTTTAGTTATTTATTACCAGTTTAGAAGTCATTAGTTTTGTTTTCCTCTTTCATGGTATTCAAGAGCCTGGTACTTGCAGGGTTCTTCCAGAGAAGGCTTAAGTTCTTGCTGATTAGTCGTTGGTGAAGTTGTAAATGAGCTGTCAAAGGTGGAGCAAAAACAATGAAAGCTGC
>NW_010540114.1:0-6871 GCF_000687285.1 Phaethon lepturus | reverse complement strand
GGCCCACCAGCCCGTTTGCTGCCGGTGGCTCGGTTTCCTGCTCGGTGCCCGAGTTTTGCAGTCGCCAAGCTCTTGCTGTAAACAGGACCTGGACGAGCAGGCTTGCCGTGTTTCCGTTGCTCTAATTTGTACATTCACGCACTTCTCTGGATTCAGGTTTAAGAGTGCTGAAGCGCAGCATGTGCAAGCCGGCAGCGAGCCGAGGGGGTTCATTCTGGCACCCCTCTAGAGGAGGGCGAGAGGGGACGGGGCTGCCAGGCGGAGGGTCGGGCACGGAGCCGGCAGCAAGGTGAACCGGGAGCTGTGTCCCACCAGAATAGCAGGAGCTAAAAATACTGAACGGGCATGAGTGGCGATGCAGCGGGACGGCACTGCCCGCCCTCCGCCAGACCCTGCTGTGACGAAGATAGAGGAGCTTTAATGTGCTTCCGAGGCGGTTTCTGCTCTTTAGAAACTCTCTGGGCTGAAGCTTTGCTCTTCAAAGTCACCTGGAGCGCATTGCAGTGCTGTGCCCTCAGCCCAGGGCCGCGTGCTTTATATTTATGGAGGCAGAAGCCTTAAAATGCGGAAACGACAGCCCTTTCCTCAAAATACCCCCTTCGCCTTGAGGCCATAACGCAAACCTGCCACAGGGAAAGGGCAACGCCTGGGCTGGGTCCATCCCTCCGCGTCTGGGATGGAAGAGGCGATTTTCCAGGACCCACCAGGCAGCTCTTGGCTTTGTGCTTCCCCTGGGGGACCTGGAACAAAGCGGCCCTGGATTTGTTCCCACGCGAACATCTCCCTTTGTGCAACGAATGTGAAATGTTTCGGTGAAATAACGATATTGTAACAGGTTTTTGGAAAAGGTGGGCTGGAGACCACTGTGAATTCCCAAAGGTAACACTTAGCAGTGGCTGAGGACGTTGTTTTTGAGAATAACCACGTACCGGCTCACGAGGAGAGAGGAGGGTTATGTGTGGTTTCACTGGAAGTCAGGTTATCAGGGCGCCGAGGCTTTGTACTGCCCTGGCCACAAAGCCGAGGGCGTTTGTTGGGATGAGGATGCTGAGTACGTCCAGTCTTGCTCTCGCCTACTGCACCTCGCAAAGCGCAGCCTGGAGCAGGAGGCAGATGTTGCATTTTGGAATTCAATTAGATTTTTGTTCTTATTCGTTTCTTCTGCCTTTCAATTATTCATTGCTTTCCAATAATGTTTAAATAGTGGTGAAAAAGTTGGAGGTAAGTCATTCTCTCTTTACATAGTTACGCATTTGTGGTAAACACAGTTTTACTTTCCAAAGCGTCCTTAGGAAAAAAGTGCATTTTAAAAAGAAATCATCTGGGTAAAGCAAATCAACAGTTCCCATTTAAATTGATTTCTGTCTGAACACTACCCAAATATGACCGCTAAAAAGGGTTTAATGAATATAAAGATATATGGAATTAGAGAAAAATCTCATTTGCTCATTCGTTAGATCATAGCAACACTCAAAAACCTTTCAGTGCTCACCCAGCCAGTCCCTGGGGTCTCTCTGGTTGGGGTTGCTGAAGGAAGGACAAGGCATAGGGAAGGCACGCTGGGACCAAACCTCTTGGTACAGAAGTCTCTCTGGAAAACCTGGTGGGCTATAAACACTATTGACCCATCCTCCTCCTAAACAGAGTCCAGGGACTTTAAAAATAAATAAGCTTATAGATAAAAATATCTTACATGCTAAAACCCCTCCTGTTATTAATGCAGGCACTTAAAACGCACCGCCGGCGCCTCCAGAGCTGTAATTGCCGCAGATAACCGCAAGCCCGGTGAGGGAGCATCCCGCTCCTCGCAGCCGGCGAGCGAAGGCTTCCAGCGAGCCAGCCAGGCACCCCTCCCTCTGCCAGCTCTTCCCCTTGGCAATAACAGAGTCATTAATTAATGTTTGTACAGCACTTTGAAGATAAGTGCTAAATAGAAGTATTATTTTAAATGCGATGGGGATCATCCTCGCACCGTGCACACCAGCGCGGGGGAAGCCCCTCTCTGCAACGACCAGAGCTGCCAGCGGTCCCTGCCCGGCTCGTTTGCCCCCGGAGCAGGACGGACGCTGGGTTCGGAGGGGCAGGAGCAGCCCTGGAGCAGCCCCGCGGGCTGCCAGGGGAAGCCCAGGCAAGGCCGAAATGGCAGGCGGAGGTGTGAAGCCATCGTTCCCCGGCATCCTTTGATACACATCAAACACTTTAAGCAAAGGGAAAAGAAATAAATCTGAATAACTTGTTGCACTCATCAGCATAATAGCTGAACTGCATGCACATTACCTTTAAAACAATACGAATGCATGAATGGAGTCCTACAATCTGTACTTAATTTGCTTTCTTTATTTACATGAAAAATATTGCTTGTTGCATGCGGTTCCCCCGGTGCACAAGGCCATGCCGCTGCGTATTCCTCATGAGTTACAGACCTGGATGTAAGTAATGACTGACAAGGGCATTATGCAGTAGAAACTGTTCCCGTGGTGTTGGTAATCGCACTGAAGCGACTGTTCTATTACTGAGAATAATATTCTGCTCTCTCCTCCTTAAAGCTGGCTGTATGATGAACTGTCACAGGGAACTATTTTGTACAAGGAAGAAAAAGACATTTGGAAGCTGCCAGAGCAGCAACGGAATGAGTTGTCTGCCAGCCCCCCCTTTTGCCCCCACAGTACTGTACCCCGGCTCCATTCATTCAGGCAATATTTTAAATGGGTTTTTCTGACCACATCTCTTTTTACTTAGCGAATTTCTAGTAAGATGTAACTGTTTTTGAGCTTTGTAGCATGTACTGGGGGATGCTAGAGCCTACCGGCGTAGAGGAGAGAGACTTCTCCCAGCAGCCTGCGCAGTGGTGCCGGCGTCAGCCCCATGCAGTGACCTCTGGAAGCGCCCAGGCTCTAAGTTGATCCCAGCCGGGGGTATTAAGTGCTCAGCACCGGGGCAAACGAGGCCCTGCAGAACTAAGCACCGGGAAGCAGACACAGCGGTGTTCAAAATTAGTCCGGGGTTGAGGATAGAGCCGTAAGGCCAGGGCTGCAGGCAGCCTGAGCGTGCACGAGCTCTGCCGGGGCCGTCCTCGGCACTTTTGACCATCACGGAAACTTTGCAAAGATAAGAGTTAAAAGAGTTAAAAATCCCGTTGATTCATTTGAGCCTCTTCTCTCGCTGCTCCTGGGAGCGCGGGCAGGAGCTGTTGAGCAAGACTGAAGGCAAAGAACCTCCTTCCCAGATAGAGCCACCCACCTTTACACGCTGCCGAAGAGGAGGGGTGGATTAGCACGCGCTCCCCCAGCGATGCTAGCGAGCGGTGCTGGAGCAGGCGGCTGGGTCCCGAAGGATGTGGGTTATAAACCAGCCGGAGGGAAGAGGAGCGCAGCATGCACCAGACCAGAGGGGTTTCTCTTTGGTTGCTTCATGGCGGTGCTGCCTGGAGCAAAGCCGTCTGTACAGCGCTTCCGCTGTGGGCCTGGGGTATGGTAAACCTTACTCCATTGCGGGCAATGTTTAAGGAGTTGGTGGAGGGAAAGTCTCTCTCTCCTGCTCGTAACTGTTCTTTTCCTGGGGAGAGGCAGAAAGGAGGTGAACGATGGGAAATCACCACTTTGGAAAGTGTGGTGAGTCCTAGTGGAGGAAAGTAAACGAAGCAGAAATCAGGCTACTCAGTGCACCAACAGTTCCCAGCTCATAGGCCCTTGCTCTGCTTTTTTTGCTGATTTCAGCGCTAAGAGCATTATGTGATGGGTAGAGAACTCGCATGGAGTCCTCCCACTCCATAAATAGCTGCAGGCAGACAGTGAACCATGGGCTTTCATGCTGTCTCCAGCAGATACGCATTTTCCTTCATCTGAAGGTGCTTTTTGTTATGCTGAGGGAGAATACCGATTCCCTGCTGGCCTTTCTAACTGGAAGGTGCTGCTGACAGGTCAGCTCTTACTTTCTCTGCATACCCAGAAGGTATCTCCACCCTATACAACCCCAATGCACAGCACATCTATATTTCTACAGACTATACATTATTTTACAATATAAATTGGATCTGAAATCCTTGGGATGACAAGGTACTGATATTTTTATTCTACCTGTAGCCTTACATATTGCTGAATGAAACATGGTGGAAGAAACCCAAATCCCAGGCAGAAAACTATCTGCCAGTATGGCAGAAAACAAGCATGTGGGTTTAGCTTCATTATATGTAATAGGTGTCGTGTTTGAATATGGTAATTTCTCAAAAGTATTACATGCTAGTAATTAATCTCAGAGTTCTGCTGGAAGACAAGTTGCGCAGCATTTGTCAGTTCACATGTACACCCACTCTGAATAGTTAAGGAATCCAGGAGACTAATAGGAAAATTATTTCATATAGAAAAGCAATGTATTAACATTCTCCAGAAGAAAAGCCTTGAAGCATGTTTAGTAGTGGAGTACAGGAAAGAAACAAGTGGCACACAATAATTTGTGATGATGAATTTGCTGCTACTGAGTATGGGAGAGTCATTTATGTTCTCATGGAAAAAGCAAACACATTTAGCAATCCACTGATGACCCTCCCATTTTAAATGCAGGCTTTTTATCTTTTTAATCTTGAGGACGCTGGTGATGGTGCTGAGTTCTAGACAAACCACGTCATCATCAGCTACAAGGTTTTCCCAAACATCCATTTCAGGTTCCACTTAGGGACACGCAAATGCCCTAAGTAACAGAGTTTCAGGGCATTGCCATAGAGGAAGAAGTGGCAGCTCATTTCACATCCGACTGGAAGACAGAGATACATAAACACAGATCTGGAGGATAACGCTGTATGAGTGAAAGGGGGAGAACAAGAGGTAATTCTAAGGCCAGGACTCTCAGTGCAGCAGAAACGTGTAAAAAGAGAGCGTTCTCCTTGCCACTAGACTCCCCCTGATGCTTTTTCTCCACAATGTTCATTTGCTTGAGCCAAACTTTTCCACTTTTTTATTCCTAGAGTTTCGGGCATCCAGGTAATACTGGCTTGGCTTTGCAGGCGTCGTCTGCCACCATCTTAAAATGTAGTTCTAAGTGATTCTGATAAGTTTAACTGGATCCATTCTTTACCTCTAGTAAAAATATGTCAGAGGAAAAAGTAGGCCAGTTTTCTCTCAGGTGCACCTTCACCCTTGCCTGCAGGTCACCTGCTCTAAGACTCAAAGGGCCATTCTCTTTCTGCAGTCTATTTAATGGCCAACACACCACATAAATGAAAACATTCTTCTTGAGTTTAAGGGGATTTGGATTGGGCCTTAATGCTTAATCTAAAAACAAGAGCAGCTTGTTACAGTGATAACGTCACAAAACAACAGCCTGGAAATCCTGTATTGAAAACCAAACTCTTCAAATGGAGGTTATAAAACAACCAGCATGTTGTTTGCAAAGGACATGTACTTTAATTGCGTACAGTCTTGCAATATGGAAGAGTGATAGACACTGGACTAACCTTTGAATGCCAGATCGTATTTCCTGATGACACAGAGCAGAATGCCCTATGCTTGCACTTTGAAAAGACATAGGGGAAATAAATGTTGAATCTTAAGACAGACCCAAATTAATCTTTAATGATTTTGAAACATTTATATAATCCACCACTTACATGCAGCAAAAAATAATTTATGAGAATCATAATAAAATTAGGTAGAATAAGGTCAGTCTGCTATCACTGTTGTGCAGCTAAACTTAAAATCACATTTTCAGTAGATGGATATTAAGATAATTCAGCTATCCAGCACAGGCCTTAAAGGCTTGAGCCTCTACTCACTTAATCATGTAGCTTCACTTTTCAGGTGAGCCCTGAAACTCACTTGTCCAGCGAGGTAATCTGCTGGATCCAGGTCTGATCACAAACACAGGGTGCAGCAGAGGAGGGGACGATCCCGAGCATCTCTCCATGCTGGCAGCAGGACGCTGGCTGTCACCCAGCAGAATGGCCCTAAGGGGACTTTGATAGGCTAACTGCACCCAGCAAAGAACAACCACCAACATGTTATACCTGTCAACCGTTTCTTGCTGTTATCTATGGATCATGACATAAACCAGGTGAAGAAATTCTCTATTTGCTAAGGAACACATAAAATGCTTAAGCCAGGCTTTTGCCTGAAAAGCATCTTTGACATCCTTCAGTCACAAGCAGATACTAACACGTCAAGTCTCGGGGGAAATTATTCGTAATAATCTGAAGTATCCCTGATTATCAACCAATGTTTTCTCAAGTGTGGCTGGCAGCAGAGATCGATCTCAATCCTCCATGTGATTAGGCAATTGTCTGATTTTTACTACCGTGGACTTTATCGTGTACCCAAAGGTTTCCACGGCTAGTGATTTACAATCCGGAGACAAAGTTTTCTGGGCATTTCTGCGCTTCCCTGCATTAAAGCAGAAGCCCAAGTGAAGTTGACAACAGGTTGTGACACCGCTGTGAAGAGGCACACCAGGCTCCCAGGGCAAGGCAGGGAACAACAGGCTGGCGGTGTTGGAGCTCAGTTGCTGTAAAGCCCCCAATCCCGCGGTTCAGTCTGCCAGCGTGGCTCCCCAGACCCACACCAACCCCACACATCTCCAGGACTGCGCGTTATGAGGGCCAGGACCTCTCGTAGCCTGACAGAGCTGCGTGCAGCGTGGGTGGGGAAGCGGCTCAAGCTGCTCTCACCATTCACCTCGGTTTTAACCAGAAAGGTTCCTTCTCCGTCACCCCCACGGCTCCCCCAAGGCAGACCCCGGTGCTCAGAAACCGTAGCCACCGCCAGGAAGCTGCAGCGCGGGGTCACCGCCCGGGGAGGCGGCTGGACACCCTCCCTCACAAGGGGGAAGACTCTGCAGCCTGAGCAGGCCTGGGGCCTCTGTGCCTCCCCCCGCGGCCCGCGGG
>NW_010540113.1:51523-91805 GCF_000687285.1 Phaethon lepturus | reverse complement strand
AAGGTCCTTTCCAACTTAGTGATTCTGTGAAAACTGCTCATGCAGCATGTGCTGTGGCTCTGACTTGCTCAGTAATTAAAAAAAAAATCCTGCTTTGGTTCCTCCTTGAGCAGAAGCTGCTGAGCTCATGATAGGTTTATGTTGTCCACAAGTGTGTGAAAAGAGTGAGAGTTCAGTTATTCAGCTCTATAGTCAAATTTGGACTTGGGGTACGTTGATTAAGAAGTCAAAATATGAATTAACTGCTTTTTTTAACTTTCCCTTTTTCAAGTTTTGGAATCTTTTGCCATGTATCTCCTTGAAAAGTAAAAATACTTAAAAGTGAGGCCTAAAATAACACATATAGAACTCAGAGGCAGGACGAAGGGGAACAAGAGACAAACCTAATAATGGGTTAGAAGCAGCAGAATATGGCTGATTAGATGCAGGATTTATATTTCAGCTTATTGAAAAAATAAAGGATGCTAAACACTTTTTTTAACAACAGAGTAATCTGAGATGTTCTGTGTTGAATTTGAAATGGCAAAAGATGATGTGACAAGCGTTGAAATTTATTTTGCAGCATACACCTCCTTCTGTTATCTCAGACCTATATACAGACATACAGCAAGGGCATTTGCTTTTGGATCTGTTGGAAGTGCTTTCAGGTCAACATCTGGTAAGACATAGTAATAAAAATATTACCTCAATCCTTCATCATATCCAGCAAAGATTTCTGGATATACTTAATTATAAGCATATGAATGATCCCTCTGGATTCATAGAGCTTTTTGTAAGTAACTCATTCTTACACCACTGACACTGAAACACTGAAGTGAGTTGATCCAAAGTAAATTGTGAATCTTCACAGGACTTCTCTTACTAAAATATAAAATAAAATTAATTTTTACAGCTGAGGATGTAACCTGTTCTTTTTGCTTCGCAGCCACGGGAAAAAGGATTTAATACTTTCCAGTGCAGAAGCAACATAGAAAATGCTTTGACATTTTTAAAGAGCAGATCAGTGAGTATTAACTTCAAAATTCACAACTAAAGCAACTTTAGCTGGTGGAACATTTTCTTTGTTAACAATGATCCTTTTTTTTGTTTTCCCTAGCTCAAGCTCATAAATATTCATGTTGCTGACATTATTGAAGGAAAACCTTCCATTGTGCTTGGCCTAATTTGGACAATTATATTTCATTTTCATGTAAGTATTTCAGCGATGTAACAGAGCTTTAGTAGAGGGAAGAAGCACAAAAATGTGTTGACTCATGTCAAATGAGATTAATTAGTACAAAGCAGAAGATTATTTTCTGATATCTTGAAGTGACGGCTCAGGGAGGAGACACACCAGTGCGTCTTGCCTGTGTCTCTGAGCTGCTTCACTAATGCAATGATGGCATTACAGCTGGATGAACAGTATCTATCTGCAAATGGTGGGAAGGAAAGATGTTGAGATTTTTTTAAAGTAACCAGTTAAAAAATAGGCTAAACTTTGCCTATCTGTCTAAGGCTTGTAATGGTTAAGCTCCAAATAGAGCAAATAGTGCAGTGGCTCACATCCACCTCCCTCAGAGGCAGCCCCTCTCTTCAGTGTTGGCTGTGCGCAGAATGTGTAATTCTTGCTATTATTTTTTTCAGTACCAGGTGTTTGAAATAACATGAAGGCTCTCGTAGTGATGTTACTTATAAAAGATACTGATGCTGTCTCTTATGTGGCATGAGGTTATGGGGAGGAGGGGTGTTTGAAGGCACAGGGACTTGCTTTAATCATGTTGTAGGACTGTAGAGGATGATGGAACCAAACTGTCTTCTAGCAAGAATACATCAGTGAATTAACATAAGTGTACTGGAGATGAACTGGTGACAGACGGGAGAGAGACAAGAAGCCAAGTTATTTAACAGTGTTAGATGTAGCCTGCTTTTTTCTTGGTAGAGATACTTGGATGCTGAAGGTTCTTGTGCTGCACATAGACGTATGCATTATCTTTTTACCTAAACCAAACTCCTTTAACCAAATGTAGATCTCTAAGGTCTATCAAGTAGGTTTTCCTGCATGCTGAGTGAGCAGGCAAACTCTGAGCATGCTTAATATATGACACTGACCACAGCTGCCACCAGCTGCTCTCACTGGTAGGAGTAGAAAAGCGCATTGAGTGAGAAGGTCCCTTCATGCCCCTGCTGGTACCCACAGTACAACAAGGAAGTCTTTGGGTGAATATTTCCTGCTGTAAAATCACCTAAAGATGGAAATTCAGCATGAAGTAATTCTGGTTGAACAGATTAAAAAACCTGATCTGATCTTTGGGGGCAGGGAACTACTATTACAGCTGTGACTAAGTCCTTTCTAATTCTCTGTGGTTTTCTGCAATTGATTTCTTGGTAATTTTTCACTGAAGCCTGATTAAGTCTCTCATCATCTCTGATAGATTGAAGAACTTGCCCGGACGCTTGCTTGTGCTTACAATCAGCCTTCACTTGATTGTTCAAGTGCTGTTGACTCCTCTCCAAAGGCAAGCCGATCAGCGAAAAAAAGTGCTAAAATTAAGGAACGGTGGAAGATCTCTGCTACAAAGGCTCTTTTGTTGTGGGCAAAAGAACAGTGTTCACTGTAAGTTCCATCCAAGACTTATAAATAGTATGTTACATGTTGTATTTGCTGTTTTCCTCTAAATGTGGTGATATTTTCCCCTGTTTTTTTGACATTACTTAGTGACAGCTTAGCAAAAAATCCTTTAGATTTCAGATGTTATCAGTAGTTTTAGCATCAATCAGGCCCTAAATGTTTTGACATGAGCCCTTTAAATATAAAACCGTGAAGCTAATCCCACTAATAAAATCACACACAGAATCACACAGAATCACTAAGGTTGGAAAAGACCTTTAAGATCATCAAGTCCAACCATCAACCCAACACCACCATGCCCACTAAACCATATCCTGAAGTGCCACGTCTACACATTTTTTGAACACTTCCAGTGATGGTGACTCTACAAACCACACTGTAAACAGAATTATTTGGCTTTTCTCTTTTAGGGGCTTCTGTGATTAGTCTCGTGGAATGTTTACATGATTTGCTAGTTTTAATCCTTATAGTTGGCACTAGTTAATGAAGTTTCAATAACTTTTTTTTTTTAAATGGAAAATGTAGGATTTCTAGGATTCCCACATCTCCTGTTTTTCTGGCAAAACACTGCATGATCCCCAAGGAGCCTAGTGCTAGAGGTCCTAGTCCCCAGTTCTAACAAGATGTTTGCTTATGCTTGATGTAGATAGCTCTGTTGATTTCAGTGGGAGTATTCACAGCGCACAATCTAGAACAGATACAGGTATTTCTTGCTTTACGTTTTCTTCAAGGGCTACTGCTTCGCTCCAGGACGTTTCACATATGTTTTGCAATAATATCAGTCCTTTCTCTCCAGCTCTTCAGTTGCTTTACGTTCTAATAACATCCTACTAATATTCCATGTTGTAAGTGGGAGATGAAGGTCTTCATCAACACATCAGACCCCTTCTGCTGGGAGAATGTTTTGAGGCACTGAAGTTTCCCTTTTAGCTGTGCTTTATCAGGACAAGATTGATTGGCATGTAAAAAACAGCTCTCTGTCCATTTATTCTTCCTCTTTCTTTTGCTTGTTTTTCTTCTTCAGCAATATTGTTGTATGTTTTTGTAGCATCCTTTCTGAACTGTTGATTACATTGAATGATTTTGTTATCAGTGAATCCTATAGTTTTTTGGTAAAAGAACAAATCTTGTGAGTCCTGGCCCATTGTTTTGTAACTAAATTTGATCACCTGAAACCCCACACCTTTTCCATGCTGTAACATACTGATACTGGGCTGTTTCCGGAAAGTTGTCCCAGAATTCACTGTGGCGTGCAGAGCTGGGGACCTCACAGCACTGTGCAGGTACTGGTTAATAGAAGATGTTTAAATACAAAACTAAATAAGAGAAAAAAAAATATTTTTCCTGCAGTAATAGATCACTTTTAAGGTCTGTATTTTCTAAAATGCTAGAGGTGATTCCAATACTTCGTGCCCTTACAGACAAATACCTACAAGTTCTTCAGTGCTTTGCTTGTTGTTGTTTTTCCATCCCATAGAATGCATAGATACTGAGCACAAAGGTTATGTTCTGAAGGTATATTGTATCAGCAAGGTTTTATCTTCAGAATGCAACATAAGAGAAAAACACTGAGTCGTTTTGCAAAAATAGTTTAAAAATATATAATTGTAGTGTATAGTATAATTGGTAGTACTGGCTATATTGTTGTCTGACCCAGCTTCTGCAGAAGTTCAGTGGCAAGGTTCTCTATAACTCCTTGGATTTGGTTCATACTCCATTTTACTGATTTCATATTCTTTTTCTAAATTTGTACTCAGGACATCTGAGGAAATGGGCTATGACATTTTCTTTCTAATCATTTTTGGGATAGGCATGGCTCTATCAATGTGACTGATTTCAAGTCAAGCTGGCGAAGTGGGCTGCCTTTTTTAGCCATCATCCAAACCTTGCGACCAGGTCTAGTTGATTTGGAGAAGGCAAAAGCTAGAAGCAATAAAGAAAACCTGAAGGAAGCTTTCAGAATTGCAGAACTGGAGCTGAATATTCCACGGCTTCTTGAACCTGAAGGTAAATGATCTGCTTTTTTAAAATCTTTGTTATCAGGAGTGAGATTAATATAATCCTATATGTGTTGACTTGTAATACAGGAAAAAGTAAGACTGTGCTTAAGTTTGAAACGGAACATTGATCTTTACTGTAATGCTGAAACCTGAGGTTCTTTGTTTTATTACACCGACTGTACTTAGGACTTGTAGGATTTTTGAATTGGCAGCAAATGCAGGAACAATATGGAGAAGAAAGGATATGAAACTTTCCTGTTCGTGGGAGAAACTTTTTCATTAGTTAATCATGTTATATTAAAATATTCCCAAGGAAAAAAATGTTCATTACATATTAATTTCTGTCAATGGTATGTTAACTGAGCTGCTGCAAAATAAACATGTTTATGGTAATGTGTTTTAATAACTGCAGTATAGCGTGTAATTATGTGATCAGGCCTGGAGGCTGCATCATTATGTAAATTGTGTATTGGCTCTTGTAGATGTTGACATTATGAATCCAGATGAAAAATCAATCATGACTTACGTGGCTCAGTTTTTACAATACTCCAGGAATTTGTGTGAGTCTGAAGAAGACATGCAGGTATGTCATGTGGTTTATCACTGAGGCATTTTCAAATGAATGTGCATCACGGATGCCAAGGATATCAGTATTTTCTTTGCCCAGTTTATAACCTGGCTCAGTAACAGTTAGATAGTAGATCTTCTGATTCAGCTACTGACAGGGCTGAATTGGCTTGAACCTTCTGATGCTTCTGTGTGGTAGTCAAGACTCAATGTGGTAGATTTTTGATGATACAGGTGGAATTTCTGTGTAGGTTGTCTTATTTTTTCATTTAACTGTTACAGAGAACATCTGCAACCCTGGTTGTCTTCATCCGTGCTGTGAAGTCTGCATGTAAATATTGGGGCAGAGGCAGACAGATTTGCAACTGTGCAGAACAACCCAGCTTTAAATTTAATAGCACATGTAAAATAGACAGAATTTGTCACTCATAGATCATACGGGTTGGAAAACCAAGTTTTCTGTTCTCTGTATTCTCCTATAAGAGTTTATGTATTATTTGATTAGTCACATACCTCCATAGTGATAATCTCCTTTCAGTAGGACTGCAATCAGGCTCTTTAAGATTTAAACGTTTAAAACTTTGGTTTTGCTTTAGAATAGTGCCTGACCCAAAACTCAGTATACTGAGTCCCCAGGAGTTATTATTTGTTTCTCAATAGCTTTGAACAGGGTTTATCATACACTCGATGTGTGACGTTTTATGGCACAACGTAAATTAAAAACAAGGCTTGCAAAATGGAAAGATGAAATTTTCTGCTCCAATTATCAGGAAAAAGTAAGAGAAGCCGTGAGCTGGTTGGCTGCACAGGAGAAGAAGTTAGCAAAGTTGCTGATCGACACAGAGAATGAAACATATTACCAGAAGTACAAAGTAAGTTGCATTGCATATTTAACTGCTTCTGCAAAATGAAATATTAAAAATATTCCCAGAAATATATCTTTTCATCTTCATTGCCTAAACTGAAGAGTTAAATAAACTTTTAAACAAGAGTTGGAAATCTCATAATGAATGTGGTAAATGCCCTCAAATGGTTGAGGTAAGGATAGGATGAAATTCCTTCTATTAGGAAACAGATATATGCTGCTTGGCTTCTGAGCAGAGCAAGCTTTTTTGAAGAGAGTAAAGTAGTGTCTTTTGATTAATTGACATAGTTGACAACTTGCACAAGATTCAAGCACATAGGCCCTTTACAGGGTCACCTTCGCCATTTCTGTGATAATAACAACAGTAGGTTTTACCCGACTGATGGTGTAGAGGAGTAGTTAAAATGTTGGCTATAGATTGTGCCTGAAGTAAAATTTCCTTTGGTTTATATTGTAGCCAGAGTTTGTAATAAAATGGCCCATGGGGGACTGTGAGGGGAGGAATTTTCCCTTTCTCTTGGTGGGAGGGGAGAACCATGTCCTGACTGCACTGACATTATATTAAATACAGATTTTGCTAGTGAGTGGCACCTATAATTTCAGACCCAAACACTGCCTGAAGACAAGTATGCCTCTTTCCTGCTATCTTGCCTTTCTGTGCATCACACCCTTTGAAGTTAATGGAAGGTATACCAATGTGTTCAAAGGCAGTACTTGGCTCCATGAGCTTCCATCTGAAGTCTTCTTCTATGAATTACTCTTCCTTCTTATCCTTAGGAAATGATGTCATTTTTGGAAGTATTTAACCAAGAAAAAAAAACCTTTCTGCCTGTATTGTTATCAAAAATAAGTGAAGCTGAGCTGAACGAAGGCCAGCAGCAGATGAGAGAAGAGTGGGATAAACTGATCTCTCAGGTCAGAGGCATTTCTAGCTCACCTTATTACCAGCATGAGTGTGTTTGATGAAGAAGCCTAAGCCTACCCCAGTAACTCACACACGGAAAAATGGGGAGGTGATACTTCATTTGGATTGATAAAAGAAATATTGAGCCTGAACCTGAAGTTCAGACAAAGTGAGTGGTGTACAGTGCCCAAGAATAGGCAGAAGGTGACTCTGTATTACTCTTCTGCCTCTTGAGCCTCAGGACTGTGAGACATTTGAGAAAAATGGCCTGCATCTGATTATCTTTGAGCACTCCTCTGATGAAAGTTTTTGGCCTATTTATGCTTAAAAGGTTCTTTTGGGACATAATTATGGCTCAGATAATGATGCAGCTGGGAAAAGTGTGTTAATATATTCTTTCCCATGGAACGGATAGTGATACAGAGAGATCTCGCTGGTCAGTGCTTTGCAAAGGGGTTGGCTGTGTTGTCTCCCTCTGCCGCAAGTAGGGATGTATTGGGCTTTGCTGTTAATTGCTCTGTATGGAAGAGATGTTCCCCTGTCAGCCCTGTGATGGAAAGCTGTCCAGAGCATCCCCGTTTCCCCTCTATTTTGCAACTAATGTATTATAAATTTCCCTGTTGCTGGGCCTTGAGATGGTCACCAGCCAAGGATAGTAACTGCCAAAGTCTCTGTAGTGTTACAGAGATTACAGGCTGGGGAACAAATCTGGGTCTCAGGTAAACATAGCTGATTTGCAGCTGACTTCACTGGAAGCTCCTTTTCTGAATAGTGACAGGTGGGTTTTTTTACTGGGATGTCTGGAGCACTAGCTTACGGAGCATGTATCAGTATCTTGGGGATGGGGAAGAAAGTAATGGTGAGAAATTTAATCACTTATTTTCCTTTTTAAGATTAATGAATGGAAGGTGAAGCTGGACGAGATGTTGCCCTCTCCTCTAGATAGCATTGAGGCCTGGCTTCAGGAGGTGGAACATCTGCAGGCAGAAGATTTGCCTGATTTGCAGGACCCGTTTAAATCAATGTTTGTCTTCAGAGAAATAATTGTAATATTTAAGGTATGCTAATCACAAAGGAACATTCTGCTTTAGTCTGACCTACCAAAGCACTTGTTATGGAATTGCTATTTGACATTTTGGGAAGTGAGGTGGATATGTTTATCTTCTGAAGATTAAAAGCTCTTCTGAACATACCTTTGAACAATAATGAGTTTAATTAAATAACTGCATGGGTCTATAAGGAAGGTTTCTGACTTCACTGGAGTGAGATTACGTTTGAGTACTATCTGAATGAGTAAATTATGGTATTCTTTTTTATGTGGTTCCTGCAACTTGTTTGTTTGTTAAGTAATAACACAGGGTAATTGCATCCTTATCTTTAAATCTATGCTTAATGCATACCTATTCAGAAAAGCACTTGGTCTCAGCGTTACATTCCAGTGAGTTCAGGTAGTTTCTGTGTTTAAAGTTAAGTGTTTGCTGAATCACTCTGTAATTCCATTAAAAGCAATGGGAGGTACTTTGATAGCTCTCTACCACGCAAGTTATTTGTACTGATCTTGAGATCTTTATACTGATAGTAGTTTAAACATCCTTTTGAGTTTGAAAACTTTACAAAGAGTTATGTGTTGATGCCTGGTTGATCATCATAATGCTGTACTTGATTTTTTAATGAACAAAGGGGAAGTTGCATGTTTTTGTGACACGTCCTTAAAGAGAATTTGAAATAATGGGAAATGGAGCTCCTTGTGAGTGGCTTGGTAACACCACTTTTTTGTACTGTTGCTAGTCAGTTCCTCATGAGGGATAGCTTTTAATTGATAGCACTTGCCAGACTTTAGCCTAAGTAGTTAAAGCATTTCCAAGAATGAGACAAAGAGACAGATGTCATTGTTTTAGGAGTTTCTTTTTTCCCATTGAACATACAGATAAAATCATTAAGTTCCTTAAGAAGAAGTAACCCAAGATTCTTAATTTCTGTCAAATTCACTTTTCCTGATGGGAAGACTTCCCGCTGAGAATCTTTTTCCCTTTCTTTCCTCTAGTCAGTCCTTTTAGTATGTCTCATGTAGGGATCTTCTTGCCAAGGTGGTGCCTTATAATGGAAATTTTACATTTTCTTAAGATCTAGGAAATTGCCCACCAGTGCTCATAACTGTCTGACTAGAATAGTATTAAGGTTACAAAATCAAGTGTTTAAAATCTGTGCACTATTTTTGCAGTAGAGGGCTGCCCCAGGATTTAGCCATTTCCATTAACACGCTTTGTGGCAGCTTTTATGACATAAAAATGAACTTTTAGCGTATTTCTTTATATGCCACTTTACGAATATGCTTATATTCTGTGCACTGCATTTTAAGTTTTATTGTTACATAGGGAATTTGGTGCTGAGACACATGCCTGTAAAATATTCCCAATCATGTGATACTGGCAATGAGAGGGTTAATGTGATATGCTGTCAGTGTGGTGTTAGATGGAAATTTACTGAGCAGTCAAACGAAGTATTAAGCAAGTATGACATAATAGGTTTAGTCAACAGGTTTTGCTGTCAGCCTTTGCTAACACACAGCAAAGAACAACTTAATATCCTGGAACTGTTACGATGACACTTTTTTGTTCTAAAGATGAGAGTGAAAGAGCAGAAAAAATTGATAGTATGGGTAGTGTAGATTCATGTTCTTTATATTTAACTAGATGCACTGTGATAAGAGAAATCAGGTAGTACTGCACTAAATATGCACTTTAGAAGTGATGAGATAAATACTTTCATTGCACTTTACTGAGTAAAGACACTGGAAGATTGTCTTATGCTGACTATTTCTTAATAGCTCTCACCCTAATAGCAGGTGACTTGCAGATTCCCAGATTAAATACTCTAGAATTAAAATGAATGTCTTATTCTCCCTAGGGTTTGATGGATTGTTTTGATTATCACTTGGACACCCTTCAATCATTTAAGAATGAAGATGAGAAGAATATGCCACTAGTCATGCCTGAAAAGTTAGAGGAAATGAAAAGAAGGTTGTGATCCTCCAATTCCCTCTACTTTGACTATGTTGTGTTCTAGCTCTGCTGTTGACTTGCTCTGCTATTCTGAACAAAGCACATAATTTATCCAAGCCTTGCAGAAAAAGAGCATTTGCCACCTAAGCGCAGGTTGACTGCCAAGTAGAGCAGGCAGGTTCACTCACTGGTTCCAATGAATGTCTTAATTATGTGTACAAAGTAGAGCTCGTTAACAAGACCTTTTCAGATGCCCTTTGCTGGTGTGGATAGGAAATGCCCACTAGGGATAGGAAACATGAATATTTGGAATGTAAACATTTCTCTGGGAGTGGAGATTCTCTAATTTTTAATTTAGAAAATGTAATTTTCTAATTTTAAAATCACTGAGATCTACAGGTTGTATAGCCCCATATATCTGTTGGAGAGTATTTGCAAAAATGACCAGTGAATCTGTGTCCATAACCTGAGATACTTTGACATACAGATGGCATATGACCCTTTTCTGGGCATTTAAGTTTTTTCATAAATTGAGCCATCAAGATTGACTCAAAATTGTTGCTACTTACAATTTTGTTGTTATCTTAAAATTTTACTCCTGTCATAACAAAATAATGTTTATATATTATATATATAGTTCTGAGTTTTTAGGCTAAAAACCTTACATATTAATGCCTTCTCCATCCAATGATTTTGAGTCAACTTTTGCAACATATCACTGTTTGCAGATTCAGCAATATTCGTTTCACAAACTCCAACACCTTTCTTGAATACCACTATGGACTCTGCACAGCTATTGCTAATGAACTGATGTTAAAGCTAAATATTTGGGACATGAAATATGGGACAAAAGAATCAGTGGAATCACTGCTGGAAAATTGGAATGTAAGTTTAAATATTTGTATCACACCCTGACAATAATTCTTCTTCGTCACCTCTCTTTGATTCAAGTTTGTGTCTGTCCTCATCTGAAGATACTGCAATAGTTGGTAGAAGCATGGTAGACTTGTGAGGTTCGGGATTTATGCAAAGGAGGACAGGTAGACTTCCACAGAAGCTTTCCTCCCCCCGCCACGTCTTCCCATTTTGCTCTGAATGCGAGTTCTTTCTTCATTTTGGAGAAATAGAATGACCTGTGACTGTAATTTTCTCTCTTCCCTTTTTTATTCTTTATTGGGAAGATTTCTTTTTTTCTAGACTGTTTATAGAGCCAGCAGTAGCAGCCCTTCCATAGCTCAAATCCACACAAACCTATCCGGGGTAGTTTAGTAGTTGCTATCTTCAAAAACAACCATTACCCTCGGTGCTGGCTAATCTGCCTTTGGCTGTGGCCCTCTCCTTTTCCCAGCTTCCTTACCTTCTTATGCTTCACGGTGAACGTGAATTGTCTTGTTCTGTTCCGTTTTGTGCTTAGCTCAGCTTCTTGGCTAAAGTTTTGAAAATGATGCCACATGTAGGCCATATAGGAGGGGATGGCTTACCCTACCCCAAATACTGACAAAGAATACTGCATCAAGAATAGAGGCAGAGAGATGAAAATGCTGATGCCAAAAATTTTGCCACATCTCCAGTTAATGGGACTCCTTCTGAGTTCCATCTTAGTGGAGTTTCTAAAGAGTTTCTCAGAAGCTTTTCAGACTGGCAAATCCCTGGTTAAATTAGTGGGAATTTCACCAGCATCAGAACTGTGGAAGGAGGCAACAAGAGGTTGTATAAAAAAAACAGTTTTGCTGGGCAGTATGAACCTTAGCCTGTGGTGAGATGGGAGTACAGAGTTATTCTGCACTGAGTTTCTTGATTCAGTTGGTTTCATAAATAGTTGTTATTTCTCCAACTGTGGTTCATGGTCTTTCTCAAGCTGATAGAATACAGAGCTTTCTCAAGGAGTTTAAGGCTTGTCGCCAGCTCTCCTTCTGGTCCCATGATGTGCAGTCCTGGCTGAGTGGTGGTATAGTGGCCCACATTTGTCATGGCCACAGGAGAGGTGGTTTTGTAGCCTGCTAGATAGGATGTTTATAGGAGTGGGGTGAGATGCATCTCTCTGGGGTGAGATGCAGCTCAGGCAGAGAGGGGCTGAGGATCAACCCTCATTCCCTGCATGAATATTGAAAGCACAACTCCCCATATCTACTCCCATTTCTTCCTCTCTCACCCTTTCCATCCCCAGTTTGGATCTTACTTGATCTGTGGCAGGAGCTAGGCACATCGATATTTCTGTGCATGCAGGGAAATCCACCTTTCACTTTCATCACTTTTTTGACTTATGTGACTAAATTCTGCCTGACTTGTTCTCGAAGCCATGTCTCAATATTGCCCTAGGGCTGTAACTTTTTGAAGTAAGCAGTCCTGACTCATGCAGGGCTGTGACTCAGGCAATGGCATTCAGGAATTAATACCCCCATTTAAGTTACTCTCCGCACGGGCAGAAAAAAGAACAGGTCTGTTTCAGACTAAAGGGTGCAGATGAGTTGCTGGATAGGCTTTGCTCAGTTGACATTTAACCTGTAGGTTATAGCCTCATATTTAAAAAAATGTATCCCAAGCTGCATTTCCTACCTAGTTTATTAGGTTAGTGTTACCCATGCCATACTTTTCACTTTGGGCAGAATTTCATTGAAGAAAAGAGGCTTGAAACGCAACTAGAAACTGCTACTCACATCTGTGAAGATTTGAAAAACAAAAACATAAGCGGTCCTGACTTAGGTAAGTTTGTGCACAGAAACTGATGTGAAGACCTCTATTTTGAAGTGATGTGCTGTCACCAGTTTTAATTCCCACTTATGTTTTGTGTAAAATAACCTCTCTGTTTCCAAACGTATAATGATACTCCCTATTTGATGTCCTAGCTGGAGATCCTCAAAAACTTTTTAAGACAGTGGAATCAAAGATTTCTATGTGCAGAGACTATATTTCCAATGTAAATGCCACCCTACAGAAAGTCCTGTCTTCCTGGAGTACTTATACAGAAAACATCCACTTACTAAAGATGTGGCTGGAAGAAAAACGAAATGAGCAGCCGAAAGAGGTATGTGGGTGGGTTTCTCTTTGTAATGACAGAGGTTGGAAGCCTCCTGGAGGGAAAACATTATACATGACAGTGGTTGTTGTTGTTGCTTTTCTGTTCCTCATTTCGGAAATAAACTTTTGGCAGGGTTCTGCTTTACGTGATTTCAATGCCTCTGTCTAGATCCCTGCTGAGATCCTGGCAAAGTGGAATTCAGTTCATGGTTCCTTAAATGAAGCTGGAAACTATCTCATCGAAGTCAGCAAAGAGCAAGTTGGATCAAATATTGCCAAAGAGCTGAAGAAACTGAACAGGAGATGGGCTAAGTTCATCAAGAGGACACACTTTGTAAGTTACTAGTTTCATGTGACTCTTTTGCTATGCAGTCTTCAAAGTAGTATTCTAGACAATAGCTTGCTAATCAGAGGTTAACAAATCTTTCAGTCAACTCAGTATTGCCAGTTTTAAAACTGGAGGAACAGAGAATACACAGAGGCATCTCATTCTTAAGTCTCTGTGACTCAGTTAAATGCTCTTTATGACACAATGGAAAATATTCAATTTTTAAGTGGAAATTTTAAAACCACTTATAAAAGGAAATCTTATTGCAGGATAAAACTCTTTATTCAGTTCTAGAGATGGGAGTAATCAATTTAAGAGCTTGTGAGCCTTTGCTAAACTGTATAATCTCCACCTCAGCTAGTAGAAAGTAATTATTGCTGCATATTTCTAGGGTTGTGCAACTTTACACCAGCTCACTTGACAGGTTTTTAGGCTGCTGTAAATTCCTATACAACCTGCTTAAAGTTTCACATGTTACATTTCCTAGAGTGCTTTCACAAGCATGACACTTTCACTCTGCCTGGGAATATTAGAGCTCTGAATTTTCTGAGTTGAGCCTTTCATTGACATTTATTAAAGGTACTGCTGTGACAATAAACGGCACCAAAAAATTACAACTTTTTTGTAGGTGATGAGATTAATGTGAATTCAAGAAGATCGAAGGAAACATGTTCCCAAGAGTGAGGGAAATCCAGAGTTTCCTAGAAAAAGCCATAGTAAGAGATGCTTTTAGGAAATATATTCAGAAAACAGAGATAAAGAGGCCTCTTGCACACTTACCAAGGGCTTATGGACCTCGGGAGTTATTTTTCTGGCATTGCTTTGAACATTATGGCTATAATGTATATTATATTTATTTTTATATATAAAAAGGCAACAGCAAATGCTTGAGCTCTGGCCTGTGACTGCCAGTACCATTAAACTGTTAGCATGCTCCCTGGTCTTGATTTAACCAACACCAGCTATCACTCTCTTGGACAATTCCCTGGCTTAGCCTGGGGGATGCTGCAGCCCAGGAGTTACTCTCCATAGTAGTGCGTCTGTTGCTGCTTGCTTATAGGGGAGGGGGTGGACCAATGGACGCAGGTTGTACTGTCCCACCTGCTCTCAGGCTTCTCAGGAAGAACTGAGCCTCACATGGTTTATTTACCAGTATGCTTGGCATTTATTTCTCCTTCGATCCCTGTTGGGTGCAAAAGCTGGAAAGTAGCCTAAGTAGTGACTGTGTGTTGCAGGAGGGTAGTGGAGAGAGCTGTGAACCGATGACTGGTATGAACATCTTACGCTGCTCTTTGTTTATAGCTTGGTGAAGAGAGCACGAATGCTGCTGAAAAAACCAGGGAGCTTCCAGGGAGCCTGGAGAAAATTGAAGAGCTCCTTGGAGGGGTGGACAGTTGGGTAGCGGAGATTGGACGCCTGCTTGGCAAGATCAGTCATGAGGGGCCTGTGGAACCTGAGACAGAGGAGCATTTGCAGGTGAAAATGGAAATACACTGCTTAAAATACTTGTTCATCAGATTCTTATCTTTCAGCATAGGTCTGTTGCTGAGGTAAAATGAGTCGTCATCAGTGAAGCAGAAATGAATGTGGATTTTGTGCTGTAACACTGGTAAAAAGTCAAGGCAATGCTAGTATTTTTATGTTGTTTCCCAGGATTGCTCCCAGATGAGTTATAAATGAATCTTGCAACATGAGCATGTCCAGATGACAAGCAGGTGCCAATGGAGCCAGTGATCAGCATCTTGCTCTTGAGTGATATTTACTCTCTGTCCAGCACAGCATTCACAGCAGACTAAAACTCTGCAAGGTGCCGAGTTGAGAATTTCCCCTGATCATACAGTGCTTTTTATCATCTACCCTGCAGTGCAGGGAGGAGGTTTGGGACAACCTAGCTGTGTTCAAGACTTACCTGTCAAAAACTGGAATACTTGAAGTATTTTTAGCAGCGTGCTGGGTAATTTGTGCATCTCAGCTTATAGGCAGTTGCTCTAAACATCCACAGTGAGCACTGATGAATTTCTTGTTACTTCCACTAGTCTCTATTGTTTCCCATGTCTGTCTGCCAAGGATTACTGTTTTTCCCCCGCAGCAGATGGCAGGTGGAAATATGTATATGTAATGCAGCAGGTTCAGTACAAAGTTTCATTGGAGCTCTTCTGCCTAAGAGACAAAATTAAAGAGATTTTCTTTGGTACTTTAAATCCACCTACAATAACTGTGAACCGGAATTAGTGTTGGTGTACTCTTGGTTTGTGCCTTCTTGCACTGTGTTTAGTTGACAGAATTAGGAGTGTGAGCCTATGAAAAGGATCTATTCATCTTTTTGTAATTGTGGGCATATGTTTATAAAATAGATCTCATTTTGCAGTGTGGCACTAATTTGTTAAAAACAACAAAGTAACAAAAGACACCCTGAAATGCAGCCTCCAAAAATGTGACTGGTATTGTCTCTCCATGTCTGAGCAGGAGAGATCAGGTCGCTTATTACCTGAGGTACAATAGCTTGAGATCCAGAATAAAGCACTGCTTATCATTAGAAGAATGCTAACTGACAACTTCAAACAGGAAAACCTGTTGAATATTCATAGATCAAAACAGCTCTAATAATGATATTTCTTGATAAATATTCAAATATGGCACAGTACTTTTGCATGCAAAATACCCAGCTGCTTCCTGCCTTTTAGTACTGAATACTGCACAAAAATCTAAGCCTTGATATGTGCTTACTTTTGGATGACTTCATGATCAGATGATGCATATCCAAATGTGTGGTTTGTACACTCATTTGGAAAGCTGTTTCGATGGGAGTGTGTGTTTAAAAAATACTTCTAATTGGCTCCAAGGCAAAGACATGGGAGGTGTCAGTGACAGAAAGACTGTTTCAGCTAAGAAAATCCCCTGTGGATGGCAGCAAATTTCTTTCTCTTTACATAGAGATTTTGCAGTGCAATACACTGACCATAACTGAAATACAAGATTTTTCCTTGACCAAATATTGACCATCCATGATCAATGCTGGCTTCTTCATTCATTTCCTTTAAACAAAAAAGACATAAATACTGTACGGGCTTCTAATGCTTTTCATTCAACCAGAGCTTATCTGCAAGGGGAACCTCATACCGAGAACAAGTTGTGGCAGCAGAAGAGATATTGCAGTCCCTGATGCAAAATGTTTCAAATCAGGTGTCCCAACAGCATTCTCACGCCACTGGGTTACAGGCACGAATTAAAGAAGCCAGAGACAAAATAGAGGTACTCCTTTTTTATTGTTATTGTACTTTATACACACAGATGTCTCTAATTTTAGCACCATGTGATTAGGAAGACTCCTTTTTTATTCATGTAAAATAAAAAAGGGTTTATACTGTTGGAATCAATCTCCCAGATTCTTGCCAGGGCAAAAACTAGAACATTTCAAAGATCACTATCTCAACTCGAAAAACTTGAGTGATGTTATGAAGCAATACCTTCATGTAATTACTGATACTCTGGCATGTTCTGAAAAGCATCTCTTTTTTCCAAGGCTGTCATGGGTGACATGAACAACGTCTTCTCCAAATCTGAGAAGAGACCTGCAGAGAAGGCGGCTTTGCTCAATTTTGAAGAATCCCAGAAAAAACTTGAGGCCTCCATTTCAAAGGCTGTGCAACTTGTCAGTCAAAAATTAAGTCCTGAAGAATGTATTTCAAGATACGAGGTGGGTTTGTTTTCTGAGACAGCTGAATTTGAGTATTTCTTAGTACTATTTAGTATCTGAAAGGCTAAGGTATCACAGTGGGAAAAAGATGAGATTTTTTTTTTTTTTTGGTGGCTATTAATGCTTTTCTCAGCTTTTTGATTTAGCAGTGTTAGCATATATTAACTTGGCAGACAGCTTTAAATGAAGAAATATAAATCTGTATGGCAGTTTATTCAGTCTTAATTTAAATTACTCCATCATCCTGTCAGAACTCACCATGTCCTGAACTACAGCCATTTTTTTTGCCTGATTACTAATTAAGATTCCCATCAAGAATCACATGCCTGAATTCTTTGACAGGTTTTTTAAAGCATGATTATAAATACTGAATCTCCTCCTCCCAGTGGCTAACTGGTAAAGAAAGTGTCCGATCTCAAAATCTGGTTCTCCTAAAGGGATCCTTAGTGAGGTACTGCAAATGGAAGTGCCCAAAATCTGTGTGGCCTCATCTTTGCACAGTGAGGCCTGGGCAGCTGTGGGCCAGGAGCAGTGCAGAGCCTCACTCCAGGCCATCTCATAGGGTCTCATCGGGCCGGTGCATACCTTTCACCTGTTCTCTGACAGGCATGGGATATGGCCACATACATTCACTAGAAACGAAGCAGAGTTCAGGGACTTTAATCTTTCTTCTTTGGTACCAAATTTGCCCCTAAAAGAGGAGTTACAAGAACAATATCTGCTTTCCTCCAAAAAGCATATGGTGATACTGTCTGCAACCTTTTGCAGATATGCGAGGGTGGAGAATGCCCTCATACTCATCCACGCAAGGATCATCACAGCCCATACATGCAACGTGTACGTGCTTTATGCATGTTTTTTTTAAGCTACGGATGGCTTTTTATTAGGTAAATAATCTACACTCAGTTCTGTTTATTTTTCATTATTCTTTTCTTGCAGGAAGCTTTTAATGCACTGGACAATGAAGCTCTTGACAAATTTTTGAAAGCAGCTGAACAACTGAAAAGTATTTCATCTGATCGTGAAAAGCTGGTAGTGGAAGAAAAGAGTAAAGATGTTCGTAAAAGATGGGAGGTGAGATAATGTAGGAAGGAGAATCTACTGTCTATTCTCATTAGGCCTGGCATCTTTGAAAAACAATTTTTTTTGTCACAATATGTTCCAAAGTTGTTTTTTTTTATTTGCTTTGTAATATTGTTTCACCATCTCACAGGGATAATGTGTTTTGAATTTTGCAGGCAGTTCATCATGAAATTATATCCTGTGTCCAGCTCATAGTAGAAAGGGAAAAAAAGAAATTTAATGCAACTTTAAAAAAAATGAATAAGCAATTAGGCAAAGAGAAGAAACTCCTAAATACAGATAAAACCAAAGGTCTCATCAAGGAACATGAGGTACCTGCCACACTTGTTTTCTGCTCACCTACCTCTCTTTGTGAATACATTTCCTGTCCTTCTTGCTCCTTTTTAGGTATCTTACTGCAGCCTGTGTTTGTGGAACAGGGCCCTTGTGCTTTATGTTATGTAAACACAGAACAAAGAGGCCACCCAAATAATTTCTTTACCTTTTTGACTGCAGTTATTAGCTTCCTTGCAGACTGTTAGAATTAACTCCTCCTTACATGGATGGTATCTTTTTTCCATTTTTTTTAAAGACAGTCTTGAAGCATTAAAACAGATTTAGCTGTGCAAAGTGTAAAAATAAGAAATGATTATGTGTTCTGTGACTCCCTTGATTTGTTATAGTTGCATAGACGGTGTTAGATGCCTTCAGACGAGAGTATCTTCTCACAGTGCAATAGCCACACTTTACCTCTGTGTTTGTGCTGTATATAAATTACCACAGAGTTAGACATAGGACTTTCATGTTTCACTTGCCAGGGTGAGCCATGATGAATCTTATATATTCCATAAGCAATGGGTTTTACACTTCATTGCTTCTAGCATTTTCCTTCATCCTCCTCTTTGAGATGCATTGCTGTGTCCGGTTTACCACTTATAAGGGTAAGAGATTGCTCTCCTGATGAAATTCTGGTCTTCACTGAATTCAGTGGAGTTTTAGTCGTTGCTTCTCATGGATTTATGCTCAGCAAATATTACATATGCAAGAGTAAAGAGAAATAAGCATTCTCAGGTGTATTCTTTCTGCTCATATTTTTGTTACATTTTTAGTTTATCTTGATTTCACCCTAGAAAGTACAATTATTGACAGGAAATATTTTAAATATATTTTCCGATTCTATTTTTTCTGTAGTCAATGGGACATGTATATCTGGTGTCACTGTGGACAGGACTTGGGACCAAGAGTAGCTAAAATTGCAGTAACATAATGAATTTCAAAATCAAGCAAGAGCCAGTATAGTCTTGTGAATGCTGCTGGGGAACATGTTGCCAGAAATCCTAATTTTTTTCCTGACTCTATTTGAAAAAGAATCAATGGAAAATAAATGTTTCTCTCTTGGTTTGACAGCTTACGCTTTAAGTGCACTCATCCAAGAGTACAAGGGAAGTAGAAAAAAAGTATGAGAATAATTGCATATCCTTATGACTTAATGTAAGTTTATTGTATTGTTTTTCTTTCTTTAGGCCTTTTTTTCACATGAAGGCAGCCTGAGGGAGCTTAGCAAGTCATTAGAAGACCTTAAAATATTGGGAAGACTATCAGAAGAAACTGTCCCAGGCATACAGACACTGACTGCAGACTGTGAACAAAAGCTAGAAAAGCTTCAACAAATGGTGGCAGATACTTACACGGCCCTGCTGTCTCATGCTGGAAAAGGACAGTCATCTGTGAAAGAGTGGGTGACTGAATGCATGATGTGTTGTAGGTTCATAGAAATCAGATGTATGGATAAATTTTGTGATATTGTAAATGTGCTACTGAGTATGTTATTATGTACATTACTATGGGCAACTGTACATTTAAAAATTCAGTATTAATTTTCATAAACTAGCAAGTACAATGTTTGATTGCCCTTCATCACAGCTGCACTTTTTTTTATCATTAGCCAGGATTTCTTTTTTTTCCCCTTTGTGTTTCATATTTTGTTCTTATGTTGAAATGTCTTTTAAACCATAGGAGCTCCATTGTTGCTTCTGAGAATGGGGAAGAGCCTGGTTCTTCTCAAGAAATTGATACCCTTTCAGTACAGGAGGTAAGAAGTGCTCTGTCTAGGGGAGATCATTGGCAAAAGAAAAAAAATTATTATTTCTGTTACTATTCTTATTGTGGTAAGACCTCAGGCCTCTGGTCAGACATCAAAAACCCATTGCGCTTGGGAACATAGACGAAGTAAATATTAAAAACTAACATGCACGGAAAAGCACTGGTCATCCCAAGGAGATGTGAGTCTCCAACCTTTTGTTAGGTTTTGCTGAAGAGTGGGTTTCAGCTGGAAGAGTCACGTGTGAGGCTGTGTTCAAGTGCAAATCCCCGTAGTATCTCAGTAATTTGAACAAGTTTCAGAGGACAGAGAAAGGAAAAATAGTGAAGAGTTGGAGGCATTTGCTTTAGAAAAATATATGGAAAACCAGAACACATATAACTTCTTCAAAATAATTTCAGAGGGACAAGATACTGCAGTTCATCATTTGGATGCCACAGAAGATGTCTCATTTATGATAAACATTCAAAAAAAGTAAGGCTGTTGGCAGCTTATCAGACAGGCTCGACTGGTGACTTACAGGAGGGACCCATTGTATTTACATGAAGTTTGAAGATATGTAGGAATGGCTATTATCAAGGGAGATTTTTTGTAAGGCTGTTAATATTGTCCCTGATAGAATGATGAAATCTGTTCTCTCATGGATCATCAGAGTATGAAGTGTGCGAGGCCACACCTTGAACACTGTGTTCAGTTTTGGGCCCCTCACTACAAGAAGGATGCTGAGGTGTTGGAGCGTGTCCAGCAAAGGGCAACGAAGCTGGTGAGGGATCTGGAGCACAAGTCTGATGAGGAGCGGCTGAGGAACTGGACTTGTTCAGTCTGGAGAAGAGGAGGCTGAGGGGAGACCTTACCGCTCTCTACAACTACCTAAAAGGGGGTTGTGGTGAGGTGGGTGTTGGTCTCTTCTCCCAAGTAACCACTGATAGGACGAGAGGAAATGGCCTCAAGTTGTGCCAGGGGAGGTTTAGACTGGATATTAGGAAAAATTTCTTCACCGAGAGAGTGATCAAGCATTGGAACAGGCTGCCCAGGGAGGTGGTAGAGTCGCCATCACTGGAAGCATTCAAAAAATGTGTGGATGTGGCGCTTTGGGACATGGTTTAGGGGGCACGGTGGTGTTTGGTTAACAGTTGGACTTGATGATCTTGAAGGTCCTTTCCAACCTTATAATGATTCTGTGATTCTGTGAATTAACGTCAGACAGCCTCAGACTGAAGATTAGAGTATATCCTGGAATCAAGGGCAAGAGACATGCAAAGGCATCTGATATAAGCAGCTTGACAAAAGCTGAAGACAGTGCCCTGGGGTTGCCCGAGGATGTCCATGGAGCCGCAACAAAAATTTACACAAGTAGATTGTGCTTGCCAAAGACCCAGTATCTCTGGAAGGAATGAATGACCTGACTGCAAGTGTTCAAAAATTTGCTTTTTTGGTTCATGATTGAGTTTAAACACATCTTGTATTCATGAATGGTATCTCTCATCTCCTTGGGGACACATGAAGCAATTGTTTCTTTCCAGAGTTCACAGATGTCTGTTAGTCTTCACTGTGTATTGACACAGCGTGATGCAGACGTTATTGTTACCTTTTTTTATTTTTACTTAGACCTCAAGACCTGCTGCAGATATAATTTTGGAACCAGATGTGAAACATCACAATGGAGAAAGCTATGCAAAGAAATTTGAGGAAAACAGTGATTTGCCCATACCAGCTTTATTAGAGAGGTAATTTTTAAAAGATGTAGTGCATGTATATTGAGATGATAAGACATTCATAAATTATTCTAATGTATTGAACACAGGGTGTACTTCTGCTATGCAGGACTCTGTTCTTTTTCTACTACAGTTTACTTTAAGATTACAGTTACTTTTTTTTAATTGATAAGGAAGCACTATTGGAGCAAATGCTTCAAACTTTAGGATTTTGTAGTAGGAACACTTAGAGATAGAAAACTTTTTCTTCTGCTCTTTTAGTGGGCCAGAAAAATCTGTATCTGCCTTACTAATAAATTCAAATATTGCAAAGTAAAAAAAAGTGTCAAGTTTTTAAAGAACTAACATTTTTACGTTCATAAAACTGAATTTAGAGATTGCAGGCATTCATACTTGAAAATCAGCCAGGTGAGCAATTTCTCAGCTCTCTTATATGTTGCTCATTTATGCCTATTCATTTGGGAGTTATGTAGAAATCTGCATTTGCAGTAGACTCTACTTATTTTATATGGTAATCTATTGGTCAGCAGGTCCCATCCCCTGCCATGTTCCAGTAAAATAGAAATAATATTATCTCTGAAAGTGATTGCATCTTTTTTTAGCTATAACACACAAAGAAGTAACCTGGAGGAATTTTTGCACATCAGCAGAGATAAAGTAGCATCTGGCTTTACAGATGAAATAAAAGGCACTTCATGCCTTCAGAATAAGATGCTTGAACTACAGGTAAGTATTCATTTTTTAAAAACATACTTGGCACGTAATATGTTATTTTCTCATGTAGAGCCCTCACCTCTCTGTTATGTGTATTGCCAAGGGAAAAGGAACATCCTTACAACCAGGTTTATTAGAAGTAGAAGGGAAATCAAGGGTTTAGCATTCAGCAGAACTGCATTCTTACTTAGCAATGGAGTTCTGCAAGTGTTGCTGAAAGAAGAAATTGGTGGCTCTCAACCTGCAGTGATCTGTGGGCTGAAACAGGTCTAATGGAAAAAATAACTACAGAAAGCAGCTTTTTTGTTAGCAGGAGTGGTAAATGATGGACCATGGTCAGGGCTGAAGGAGTCATCAGGGTTGAACGATCAAATGGCAGTAATGTGCAGAATGAAACTGTTCCAGGACTTATAACTTGATTAGGTTTGTGAGAACCTCGAGGGGATGATAAAAGGCACATAACTGGTGTTGGAGAATTTATTACTGCAAGTTTTCAAGTCCTTGCTTGAAAGGAGTACAAAGGTTATCTAGCATCTCAGAACTTGGTTCAGTTCTACATTTGTTTTTTGTTCTTTTGAACGTAACTAGGCTGAGATATTTTCCACTCATTCTTGTAGTAAAAACCATACTTATTGAACCTTTTATAAAATGTAGCCAAGTTATGTATGGCATGGCAATTTTCACCATAAAAAGTTGGTAGAGATTTGCATGCAGCTAAAAATGGAGACTTAAAGAAAAAGAAAGCAATAGATATTCTTACTTTCAGGTGATGTTTTCACTTTTTCTGCAGAGACTCTTGTGACAGTAATTTTATGGACTGGCCAGTCCGTTGAGAAATACTGTATCTTATTAATGCAATTAACACTGCCTATCTTTTAGGTGATAGAGAGCGAAGCCAATTCTGGTTGGACACAATTGGAAAACATCTCATCTACCTTAGAAAATCTTGTGGATGAAGTGCAGCAGGCTGCTATCTCCGAGATGAGAAGCAAACTAAAAGGAGAATGGAAGGAGCTTCAGGATATTATAAGTACCAGGTATAAAATAACAATTTGTGATTTTAGCTAAGGAATAGTTCATTTTAACTAATGTGCATATTTTGAAGGGAATAATGTATGTTACAGAAAATATCTGCACACTTTTAACCCTTTATTTTTAATAATTGCATAAAATTAAGCTTTTCTTAATTAGTCTTGGTTCACATATACATTGCAGGTAGTGTGACCCTTTCCAAGAAGGACAGAGCTAGATCTTTGTAACATCACTGTGCAATATTCCCAAGTTTACTGTTATTCCCTTCAACTTTTTGGTTAAATTCACTGGGATTCACACTGCTTTTCAAGAGAAACTTCTTTGACCTCAGGAGGAGGAGGAGGATTGGATCCGTTAGTCAATTACATTATCTTTGTGGCTTTTGGTGCTGTAAAATGTTAAGTGTCTTTTCTTGTTTACTTTCTCAGATGATGTTTTGTTACCTTTCTTGTAGAACAAACTCTTTAAGGACTGCTTTGGAAATTGTTTTGCCAATAGAAAATGAATCCATTCTTCTATGTGAATTAGATCAGCGGCTGAAGAAAAAGGACATCCAGCAGCTTAATCTGATGAATAGTGATCTTGCTTATAGGGAACTAAAGGTAAGGGAAAATGCAGAGACCACACCCTAGCCAGAATAGTTTTTAATATAGTCTAGGAACTAGGGAACTTAATGGAATTTTCATTCAGGAGTTTGGGACAGCTCACAAGACTTCACAAACCTTCTAAAGCCTATAACAGCATTTTATTCCCTTTGCTTTAAATGTCATTGTTACTGTAGAGCCAGCCAGGGACCCTCAATAGGTTTAACAGTAAAAAGCATAGTTGTGAGCATTTCATCTTGGGTTAGGACTTTCCTTTGATCCAGATTTACACTGTTCCCACCTGACTTTATATCACTTTGTGGAGTCATACACATAATGTGGTGTTAATTTGTGAGCTAAGCTAAGCTGCCTTATGTCCCATCTGCTGAGGTGTCTGAGCACACCCCAGAGTGGTTTTGGAAGCTCTGCATGTACGCAGTAACTTGTTCACCCGCTATCAATATCTTATGCTTAGGTTTGGTCTGTCTGTTAGGCAGGGTGAATATTGTTGTGTTCTTGACATTCATTCCGAGCTGAACACACTGGCTGAACACACTGGCTGCTATGCAGAGCTAAACGTTCACATATCTCTGCCCTTGGATCTCGAGCTAAGTAGGGTTTAGGTCTCACATGCTGTAGGGCAGAGGGCTTGTGCACTCTCTTTCTAAGATGACTCTTTTTGGCTGGAAGGGCCCTGCATTTTTTCCCTGCTCTCTGCACATTGGGAGTTTCACAATACTGATGCGCTGCTGTTTGTCCGAGGGCTGTAACCTGGTAGCATGCAGACTTCACCAAGAGATTTTTAAATGCGTGTAAGTCTCCTCCAGAAGTATAGCATAAAGAACTTAAAAAAATGGCAGTATAACAAACATCTATATGCCCATCTGTGCTCTGTGTGATCTCTCGCTGTGAGGACCTGCTGATTTCAGTCCCGGGACTCTCATCATCTTTCTCTCCCTTTTGTCCGATTGCTGGAAAGAGGCTTGGGCTTTCTATAATGCTGACCAAATTCCCTGTGTGTGTAATACCATTCTATTTGATTTTTCTTCTTTTACCTTCCCTCCACCAAACTCTAGAGTAGGAAAAAAGAGGTTTTCTTTCTTAACCACCCTGACTAGCATCCTTATTTTATTGCAAATATAATTTGTTTTTCAGTGATAGGTTCAGCTTGAATGCAGTGTACAGGTTTTCTTTCACTTGCTTACGCTGTTGGTTGTTCTCTCAATTTCAGGAGCTACAGAGATCCATATTAAATCAGATTGAGGTGTGCAAACAATTGGAACACCTAGATAGTTCAGCAAGAGATGAATTTAATCCAATAGATCTGCAAGCTGCAAGTAAAATTATGATTTACTATCAAAACCAACTTGAAGAAATGAGCCATAAAATGCAGATCCGTGAGACAGTCCTTAAAGATCTGGAAGCTTTTATGGCCTCATTGAGGAAGCTTCAGTCTTTCATCAAATGTCTCATAGATCCCTCAGGCCAACCTGAAATACAGGGAAAAGCACTGAGAGAGGCTGCACAAGAAGTTTCTCATATGGTAGAAGAGGCTAAATGTTTGGATGAACGCTTGAAAACAGTTGATATTTGTTTGGAAGATGCTGAATGTGGGACAAAAACTTGCTGTGAAAACCTTGTTCTGACTTTATCTGAAGAGCTAAATGTGACTTATGATCCCTCAAGTGAACAGATACTTACAGACGAAAAGGACTTATACAAGATTTTTTCCACAAAAAACAGTGAACTCCTTAAAAACATTCAGGATCTGCGTGAAAGAATTAACAAAATAGGCTTGAAGGATCCAACAATTCCAGCTATTCAACAAAGGTGAATTCTTTTTTAAAGCTCTTTTGATTTCATAATTTCAGTGACCCCAGAGGGCCTGTGGCCCCTTCGCAGTACAGCACTGAAACCTGAAGGTGTCTTGAAGTATCTGTGGAGCATTGAAAGAAACTGTGAACTTATGTTTTATTCGTTCTGTCACAGCCTAAATAAAGAAGCCTTCTCCATTTTTTCTTTCCTTTTAAACTCCTCTGTATGTGTGTGTTTGAAGTGTCAATGAAGAAAAAATAGGAGGTTGATTGTGATGATCTTAGTTTTCAGTAAGAAAATCATCAAACAGGGAGACGTGTCTCCTTGCTGAGCACTGATATATGTGATCTGAAACTTTGTAGTGTAGAAGCCTTGTGTTTTACCACATCCTGAGAAAGCCACTAACATGATTTGTATGTCTCCAATACTGTTTCAGAGGTGCTCTCTGCAGCCTTGCAAAGGATGAATAAACAATTCACTACTGTTTATGCAGATGGAAGGAGGGAGGGGAGAGGATCTTACAAGCTGTGACCATTTTTTAAGTTGTGAAATCCCATGCTATGGCATAGCTTCATTTCTTAGACCATATTTTAAGATAGCCAGAATGCTCTTACCTTTTAATACAAAATAATTCACTATGTTCATACAGAACCTATTGGCCTTTAGGATTTTGGATTACTTTGTCAAAGAGCTTAGGTCAGCATAACTTATCTGAAGGACTATGTCAAATTACACGAACTGAAGATCAAATTAGACTTTTTATGATCTCATCTAATATAGTCAGTATGTGCAGCTCAGGATGAATTTCTAGAGGACTTAATTACATTGGGAAAAAATATCAAGGACTTACTTTAATATAAGGCTGTATTTCATTTTTTTTCTAATAAAGGGTAAAATCATTAACAGAATTGGAAAAGGAATTGGATTGTGCTGCTGTTGAAATGAAACCTATGCGAGAAATTGCTAATAAGCTCCCACAGATCAAAGAGGAAAAAGCAAAGGAAGCAAATGAACAGTGCAGAGTTACAGAGAGGTTATGGGAGGATACAAAACTCTTGCTTGCTGAATGGTAAGGAGAAAAGCTACATTTCAAAGTAGTATGTACAAGTAAGAAGTTCACTTGTAAACAGCAAATAGGCCTTAGACATACTTGAAAGTAAATTAAATACTGATACAGTAGCAAATGTTACTATTATGATGCTGTAAACTATCATAAACATAGAAGTTTGCAGCCAAAGCTCATGAATTTTATGTATTTTTAAGACATCACAGTCCAATCATTTAGCAGGTATGCAGTGATGTGTTGGACTTAATTGGTATACAAAAGAAAAGCCTGTCTGCTTTTGGGAATGGTGTCCTCTATATTTGCTGTGAATTTCATGCCAGCACTTACAAAAAGAAAAGTCAAACTGAAACAAATGTAAGAGGACAGCTGGGAAAACAGAGAGTCTCTTACGCAGGAAAAGTCTAAAGGAATTTGGTTTGATAAGCTGGAGAGAGTGAGGACTGGGAAAGGCTATGATTGACGACCCAGGGCATCTGTGCTTCCCTTATGGTTTTTAAAGGTGCCTTTATGATTTGCATGGACTGACATA
The DNA here is from genome assembly GCF_000687285.1 of Phaethon lepturus. Taxonomy (NCBI): domain Eukaryota; kingdom Metazoa; phylum Chordata; class Aves; order Phaethontiformes; family Phaethontidae; genus Phaethon; species Phaethon lepturus. Next base: position 64,198 of record NW_010540113.1, on the reverse strand, counting down.
GTTCTGGTTAATCCTCCTGGCCTGCACAGGTGTTGGAGGGAGTAATCCGTTTTCATATCCCATTGCAGGTTGACTGAGGTGGTATTTCCCACTGTCTACTACCTGAGATGTTGTGATACCTGCTTGCGCATTGTATTTCAGTTTACTGGTGACTGAGCTCACCTTTCAGGTGGAGAGTATTGTGTAAACCTGAACTGCTCAGGTCACATCATGGTTAAATGTGAATCAGAGTTATAAGATGGTGAAGGCCATTTCTGATCCAAAAACTGTCCAAATACCACAGCCCAGGAATCACACAGTATTACAGGGTTTATGACTGGTACAGTTGATCTCTGCTTTTCTCTCTTCCAAACATAGCAGTCAAACTCCCCACATGTCTGAGTATAGGAGAAGGAAGCAGACAAGAGGTTGAGGCTGCTGTTTTATGCTTAGACCATAAATAATACATCTCTTTTTAATAGCCAGGAGCAGTGTGCAAGGGCTCTGGAGCTTCTGAAGCAGTATCAAAGCTGCAAAACTAGTCTGACCAGCATCATCCAGAAACAGGAGATTGTGCTTTCACAGCAAACTTCTTACATGGGGAAGGAGAATTTGAACAGACTAATTACAAAGGTGAGTAACAAGAACTTGCTGAAAAGGAAAGAAAAGCCTTTCCTGGGGCATTTGCGTGTAGGGTTGCCCTTGCGCACCCACCCTTCAGAGCAAATGTTAAGACCTTGCCTTCACTTTGGCCTCCAAAATACATTTAGGGACACTATCCTGGTTTTGTTTCAATTTGATGTCTAGTTTTGCTTAAGAAATTAAGGTCTTATTAAAGGGGAGGGATTAAAAAAAAACAACAAACAATCCCCATAGACAAACTGTGCTCTAGTATGAAAATAAGATTAAATCCTGTGCTACCAAAAACACAGGTTGAAATTGGCCAGATTCACCCATACCCTTTAGAATATTTCTATATTTTCTACTAACTTCAAAAACCTTATAGTGGGCAGTTTGTAAATATACAAAAATAGCAAATTCATTTGTTATGAAGAAGATACTTGAAAATGTTGTACCACTTAAAGCAAAAATAATAGGTAATTCACCTCCTTGGGGCTGCTTGTTTCTCTGCTGTCACTGTAGCTTATAATCAAAGATTTAGATCCGTATCCTCTCCTTGCTCATGTCACTGGGTCCCAGGCAGGTCTTCAGCCAGCCCCACACAAGCAGGAGCAGGAGCTGCAAGGCTGTGTCAACATGGCACGTCTGCTCAGAGACTGGGCCATGACAGTTCTATCCTGCTTCCCAGTCTGGTGTTTGCGTACCTCGCTGTATGTCATTGCCACCGTGCTCAGAGACAGCTTCGGGATTGCCAGCATGGCGCTGCCCTGGGATGTGGAGTTCTGGAGGCCAGAATGGTTTTGACTAGGCTGGTGATACAGTATTTCCTTGGGCTGCTTACATTTGCAGCATGAGTCTCTGCCCTCAAACTGACTTTGCTGACCAAACTGTGTTGCGGTTAGAAGCCATAACAACATAGTTCGGTATTTCTCCTCTCGCTTCACCTATGTTACAAACCTACTTAGAAGACAGACCTTCTATATAGGAGCCGTGGCCTCCATAACCGACATTTGCTCCATGCTGTCTTTGATAGCAGTTAAACATTTGGAGTAGCTTTTACATTAGCTGATGAGACTGAATGAGCATATATTGCTGGACACCCCCTGATTTAGTTTAAAGTTTACTACTTTTCACACAAAAATTTCACAGCCAGCTACGTTCTTCTTGGCTAAATGAATACAACCACTGGACGTAGGTGTCTATGGCTAACGGATTAGCAAGCAGCAGCATGTCCATCATGACCATTTTGCTACAGAGGTTTCACATTTCCTGGCTGGGTTTTATACCTGGCTGTTGAGATCCCATTTTTAGGCTTTCTGATAAGGCATCACCCATACTATGCAGGAACATTTCCTCTCAGGCAGTGCATGCCATAGTTAAATTTAGAAAGGAATGTAAGCGGTTTCTCCTCAGGCAATGGGATGGTGTCCGTGTATGCCACCCCGACTACAGCTGAGGCAGGGTCTTTTCTTGGTTTCAGCAGTGAGACCTCTGGCCCCTCACATCACTTGGGCTTCTGGAGCATGGGAGATCGCGGGCATACCCTGGCCCCTGCTTGTATGGAGACCCCTTGCTCTGTTAACAACCTTTCCTCCTCACCTTGAGTTTTGCATCTCCCACTCTCAGAATTGTGGTCCACAATAGCTGTGGCACTGTACAAGGCATGTCCTTGAGTGCTGATGATTTGTTATTTATAATTATATAAAATAATAACAGAGAGAAGATTCTCTGCTTTGTTCTGGTTTATGCTGCTCTGCCGTCCCTCCCCGTATCTCAGTGGCTGGCAGTGTGTGTATGAGAAGATGTAATGCTTGTCTCTGGGAAGTAAGGAGAGCTTTTAATATCAAATTGCTTAACAAACACTAGAGGTCAGTGTTTCTTTTCCAGCGAGCTTCCGTGCTGTTTGTAAACACTGACATTACCGTTAAGCACAAAGCAGCAGTCTAGCATTCAAACAGAAAGTAGGAAAAAGGGACATTTCAGTTTCTGGCAATGGCATATTTGGCAATGGCTATGTTTAAATAGGATTCAAGCTTTTTTTTAAAAAGTAGTTCAAAACCCGGGGATCAGAATGCCAGGTTATATTTTTTAGAGTTGTAATAGTATCTCAGATGGTTATTACATTGTGCATTGTTTATTTCTATAACTGAGGTTCGTGTATGGATGTACAGTCCCTTTGGGTCTTGCAATTACAACTTTTAAAGCAAACTGTGGATTTGGCTGTCTTAGTCGGAAACGTATTATCCATAGTTCCCACTTAGCTGTTTTGCAGCCAGTAACAGAATGATGTTGATTTCTATGCTGTTCCTATCAGCATGACAGGGATATAACAACACAGGATACATTCCTCGTTTCATAATGTTATATAAAATAGATTATTTTGTGTAATGCTGTTGTTTCTCTAAACTAAAAAGAACAGCTTATCAATTAAAAATGTTTTGCTGAATAAACAGTCATAAGTAAACATGCTCATAAATATCCATTTGGTCTTTTTCACAGATTGAAGAGGCAAAAGAGGAATTTAATGATCACTCCGAAGATGTAGACAGAATAAATCAGATCTGCAAAAACCTTCAATTCCAGCTCAATAAAATGAGAAGCTTTGAGGAGCCTCCATTTGAGAATGAGGCTAACATTATTGTGGACAGATGGCTGGATGTATGTAAAAAGTAAATTATCAGGGTGGTCTTATCTGTTATGCATTATAGTAATTGATTCTGACGCGTATGTAATATTTGGAATAAATTAAGTGCAATATGGCAAAGATTCTTAAGAGGTAAATCCAAGTGTTTACCAGAGCAAAGCTTGCAAAGTGTCTATTGGTGTAATGTTTCTGATCTCTCAGGTAGTTTATAGCATGGGTACTCCTTGACAGTAAATAATTGTAGGAAATACAGAAAGGCAATATTTCTGTTTTCTGCATGAATCTGTAAGCTTCCATAACAACTTCTGTGGATTCAGACTTCGGAGAAAATCTGGAGAATTACAATGCTGGTGCTTTTGGGGGAAATGTTTGCCACTGTTGACCTAAGCAGTGCATCAATACTGAGATTAGATGGTATTTACTGAGAGTAGATAAACATTAGTGAGCAAGGCTCCTTCCTAAACCTGCCTTAAAACTGGCAAGCTGCCGTTGTGATTGGTATGTTTGGTGACATGTGTGGCAGGGATTTAAATATCTTCTCCATGACCAGTTCACTGTGAAGACACATCAGATTTGTTTCCTTTGCTGCACTTGTTGTTTTTGTGGGTGGTTTCATCTCACTCAGATTTTATAATGCTGCATTTGCTTTTAGAATATAACTCAACTTTTTTTAAATCTGTGTGTATCTTCTGTATATAAATCTCATGGTAGATCAACGAAAAGACTGAAAACTACTGTGATAATTTGGGAAGAGCTCAGGCTTTGTGGGACAAACTTCTTAGTTTATCTGGCACAATCGACGCTTGGGCAAATGCAGAGCTGAAGAACATAGAAGACCATTCTCTGACCGAAGAGGAGCTTACACAGCTGAAGGTAATTTGAATGGAAATTTTTTACCCTTAACCTATACTGTTGATATGGTCTTTCCTCCGTAAAAGCAGAGGAAGCTGTAACATTTGCAATTCTATCTGCATGCGTAGTCACTGAAGATATTGCATAATGTATTTGGGATACAGGTCTTGGAAACTAATAAATAGAGAGCATATATATATACTAAATTGTTTTAAATTAATGCAACACTGCAAATGCTGCTTTAGACTCCAAAAGCCCCCTCATTCCTTTGTGTTGCACAAACATACAGCAAAGAGAAGGCCTGAAAAGCTTGTAATCTGGGTACAGTGGTGCACATTTTTCCTTGTGTCTGGAGAAGAAAGGGAAGAGAGCATGTATAGGCTGATGATTGGTTTTCTAGTTAGAAATTGCCTATCAGTGAAGATACTGGAGCCTTCCTTTAGCTATGGATGGGCAATGCACAGTTCAAGAAGGGGTTGCAGAGGTGGCTTATTTTCTCCTGCGATCCTTGTCCTGGTGTGGTCCCTAGTGTAACTTAATGCAGCCTTAATAGTGGCTGGCACTGAGGGTCTCCAGGGGCTGCACGCGGGCAGACATCAGCAGAGCCTGGGCTGCCCGTGCCCCTCTTGCAGGGACTGTAGCATTAACTCTTGGTATCGGGGTGCAGTTGGCTGTAAAAGCACATGCACTAGCTCTGTGCCTTTGAAGAGCCTCACATATGGGGATAAATATTTTAATTTCTGACTTTAGGGCCATAATCAACCAGCTGTGCTGCTTTGTTGTAGTTATAGCCAATATCTATTAAACAAAAATAATTTCCTGCTTGAGTGGGATTGAGTCATAAATATATCGCATACCTGCTTGTTTGAAAATACGCAGGCAGCTTTTTCTCAGTGTTTACATGCTACAAATGCCCTGCTTTATATTATGCTTATCTGCAGTGTTGCTATTACTGTTAGCACTGCTCATTTGTTTTAATTTGCAAAGCAGTAAAAACACATGTATATAGGAAGAGTAGTATACACACTGTGTAGGGGTAGATATTTTGTCACATTATTATTGCCTTTACCATTGTATCATTAGAATTTACCTGGGGTAGTTCAGGTAGCTCCAGTAAAAATGCACCAGCTGGCAACTGCATCTTAAGAGCCATTTTCTTACCTGGAAGCTGCTCAAGCCTGGCATGATGTGACCATGCCCCTGACTTGCCTTTACTGGTGCTTAGTAAGGGCTGTACTGGAGGTGGCTGCACTAAGGTTACTCTGCTGCTCCCATGCAAGAGGGTAACTCTCAAAAGAGAGGGGAGGAGGGGGCAAGGGAGAGAGAAACCATGGTTCCCATGGGCTACTATAAAAGAAGAAGAGAAGGAGAGAAAACTGAACTCAGTGCATTGGTATTTTTGTGAAATGATTTAAAGTGCAGAGTCCATCAGATCCATTTATCAATTTATTATTATTTCTTTTGTTATTGATCCTGAAACATCTCTACATTAATATTAATTAAAAAAACAAACAAATCAACTGTTGCAATATGTATCATGTTACATAGGGTTGAAATCCAGGGAGTGTCCTTTCAAGAAGCCTGTCACAAAAGAACAGAGTAATGAATTATTTGACTGTATATTTGAAGATATTTCAGTATAAATAATGTGAGAGAAGTTCTGCTTTCCCTTGTAGCCAGAATGCAAATGGAAACTTTTTTAAAGGCTGCAGCATGTGAACGAGTTTTGATGATTGCTTGTACAAAGACTGTGAAGGAATACTTTGCCCTGAGGGAGTTTGGAATGTGCATTTGAGAATATGAGACAATGTGACTGTTTTAGATATATCCCGTTTCATCAGTTGAAGCTGGTATTTTACTTTCACATTACTGGCTTGTTCCAAAATCCATTCAAATGAGTAGAGGTCTTTTCATATACAAAGGATTTACATTAAAAAAGTGCTTACAGCATGTGTTGTATTTTATCATATCCCTACCAAAGTGTATCATCAGGATGCCAATTCTTGACTTTAAGTCTGAGAATATCCTTTTTAACAGAAGCAGCAAGAAATAAATACAAAATTAAGATTATTCTCCTGCAAATCTACGTGCATTAATATAGAAGTAAAATACTTAAGATTGTTAAATTTATGCTAGATTTCCATTAACAACTGCTTTGCCTGAGAAACATAGCGTGTTTCTGTGTATGCCAAAATGCAGAACCAGAATGTTAAGATAATTTTCTAGCAGTATATAATAAAATATTATTATATACACAACTTATATATTATATAGCACACAGTATATATTATTTTATATATACTAGTATATATTGTATACTAGTATATATACAAAATTATATACAATATTGATATTATGTATAGTATATACTATAATAGTATAGTAATATAGTTTTCTAACAGAAATGTGGAAATTTAATTTTCCACAATCAGCAATGTGTTTCTTCCACCTTTAGGCATGCTTGCGAGTCCAAGAGCAGAAACTCCAGAAATTTGACAACACAGTGGCTGAGATAGAAGAACTTCTGAATAGTAATGAACCTCCACTGGAGCTACAGGTACAAAGAAGCTTTTACAGCTGATATGCCAATACTCATTACTGCAGCCCTGCTTCTAGTATCTTCTTTCCCACAGTCATTTCTGGGTTTGACAAATCTGCCCCAAGAGAATTGGAGGCATGTTGTTGGCTGTTAGCAGTGGCATTTCATTTGCTGTCTTTCTCAAGCTGTTAGAACCAAACCTGTCATTTTTAGACGCAAAAGCCTGTCTCAGTTCTGGGTGTTTTAGGGACTTAGACCTGACCCAACTGTTTTGCAGGCCTGCTGAAACAGGAAAATATCAGTGTTATCTGGCTTTTAGGTATTGGCGAATAACAAGGCACGATGGACAATGTCATCCCTTTGAGGATCCAAGCAGCTGTGTGCTGATTGTCTATTTTAAAACGTACCTTTACCTGGATATGACTTAATGTAGCTTGGTAGTATGTAGCTACTTGCACAGAGTGATGTTTACTGTGATGTTTTCCTTTGGGATATCACAAGAAAATCTTCATCTTTTTGTGTTAACTTCACGCAGCAAGGACCACATTAGCCTACCTTGGTCCTATACCAGTTCTCTAAGCATGCGCTCCCGGTGTCTGTCAGATGCACCTTGAGCTTGACCCGGTTTGGCTATTTGTGTGTTTATCCTCAGCAGACTGAACTCAGAGGAATTTCACTGGGTAAAGTGATCTAAGGAGCTTAGGAAAGCAACCTTGTACTGTGAACACTATGCTTCTTGGGAGCACCAGACGCCCTGAGCCCCCTGGGGTGGTGTTTCAGCATGTGGCTGTGATACCATTGAGTTGCTGTCTCATGCCACTCTGCAGAAGCATTAAGGATAAGGTTAAGGACCTGTTGGTCCTTAGTGACCAGTCTTGAGCCAGAGCTCCCCACCTCTCTGTTGTCCTTGCCTGTTTTTTGGTTTGCTGTGGGCAATTTGCCCCAGTGGGATCACTGCAGGGAGGAGTGTTACAGAGCTGGCATCCTTTTTTTCATGATAGCCAAAGCACATGTAAGGCTTTTATCCAGCTGAGAGTAGGCACTGGAGTAGACTGACAAATAAATTTGTTAGTAAAGCAGCACCAGTAAATGCAGCGCTAATAAAAATGAGATCATTCCTCCTCTGAAAAGCAGGACTTAAATACTATTATTTTTCAATTTATGGAGTGGGAGGGAAAGAAACTGGAACAAACTGTGACTGAAATGTCTGGACTTTAGCTCATTTCATTGCTTTTTATGTCTATCATGGAGTTTTGTAATATTCTAGGAAATCAATCCAGTATAATTTCTTACGTATGTTTATTTCCAATTTTAAGGTCATCAGATCATCTGTTGTGCAAAAGATGGAGCTAATAAAAGAGCTCTTGTCAACGAAGCGAGGGACCAGTGAACTCAGCGTGAATACAGCAGAACTAAAAGGAGACCTTGATCTGGCCAAGACACAGATTGGAATGACTGAATCACTTTTAAAAGCTTTATCTCCTTCTGACACCTTAGAGATCTTTACTAAGTTAGAGGTAGCGTGCTACAAATTATGCATCTTTTATAATTTCATTCATTATTTCTCTCCTGGGGAAGTCATCATAAGTGTTTCTCCTGTATATGTTATAAACTGCTAGAATAACTCAAGTGAAGAGTCTGGCTTGAATATTTCCTTAAGCTGCCAGAAACATGAGAGAGAAGCCTGTTTTCACTGGATTTTATCAGATGTAGTTAGTTAACCCTTGCAGCTATTGGAAATGGTTAATGGTAGGCACGACAACAGTATAGCACCCAAGATATGTTGAAGCAGTAGTAGAGGTACTGGGTTGCATCTTTTCCAAGACTGGGTAATATACAGATGTTGTCATTGTGCCACCTGAGCCTGCCTGCAAGCTGGAGCTCCCAGTACGCAATTTCAGCCAACTTTCCATCCTCTTTGCACCATGGAGAGAGGTGAAGAAAGACCTGCTTCCTGCTTGGAGGTTCAAGGCTGGCAAGATTTAAACCTCCTGTTGAGCTTCTAGGTACTATATGCTCTGGAACACACTCTAGTAATGTGCATTGGACATACCTATTCTGTGTGATGCCAAAATGTGCATGAGTTAATGTATGTCTGATTGTGTATGCATAGAGATGTATACACGCTGCTGAAGAACAGTTTAGTGTTTATAACTACATATTGATTGCCTTGTTGATGTCAATATGCTTTAAGAAATTATTTTGACACATAGGCGGGAATAAACCCTTTTGCAAAACTCTAGTTTGTACTATTGCAGCTCTGTACAGTGAACTTCTGCTTGCACTTCAAAATTTTCCTTTTAATGGTTGTCCTTTGTTTTTAACTTCAGGAGATACACCAGAAAATTCTGCAACAAGAACACCATGTGACATTACTCCAAGAAGAGACAGATTGTCCTGATGTGGATGAATTAAATAAGCAGCTTAAATGTGTCACTGATTTATTTAATAAGAAGAAACATGTGTTTCAAGAACACTTTATTGGTGTTTTGAACCGTAAGCAAACAAATCTCACATTTATGTAGCTTTATAGGTTTGTATTGACCATCATAATCACTTAAAGGTTATGCAATTAATGTATTTTTGGTTTGGTGTCTGAAACTGCTTCAACATCTGAACCTGCTTCAGGGTTCTGAACAAGGTGAAGGTTGGGATAAAAATGACTGTTGAGTCCAACAAACCACTCAACCTAAAGTAAAGTATTTTGTTCTTTTTTTTTACACTTAAAGAAATATAAAGCATAATTCAGTCACAAATGTCAGAAGATTTCATTTAAAAATATAGCTATCAAATGTTTTTATTTTTTCCAGACATTTTTTATTTAATCTTCATTAAAACAATGAAGAGCATTTGTTTTATGCAGACACAGGATTGTGTGCAGGTGTAGAATTAGGCCCAGAGGTAGTCTCATCCTCAGATAATTTTTGAGTTATATTTATTTGTGTGGAAATGAGAAGAGTTGTCAATAGGCTAATCCGGATCTTATTTACTGAAACTGCTATGTATAGCAGTCCCTCCCAAGTGAACAGCTATGTTTATTGTCAGTTAATGTTGGGTAAAAAAAAGTATGAACAGCAACTGATAAATGTAATTACAAATTGTCTGAAATCTTCATGTTAAATGGGATTTTCTTTTACAGAATAAAATTAATGAAGAAAATTGGAATGTATCTTTTTTCAGGTCAGTGCAAGAATTTTAATGACTGGGTCAGCAGCACTCAGCTGTCTTTGAAGGACTGCTTTGACCCCTCAGAAACAAAACCAATACTGGAAGAAAAACTGCAGAGGCTAAAGGTAAAGTATTAAAATGTTCTAATTTCTAAAGCTGATTGTTCTTGAAGTTTTACTTTTTTATGCAGGAGACTATTCTTGGGAGTGAATTCACCTACAGTGATTTTGTAACATTTCATGTAACCAAAAGCATTAGGACAAGAAGTGGAATGAAAATAAAATTTTCTTAAAGTCGAGTATCAGTGTTCAAGTTCAGACATAGTTGGGCAAGTGAGAGACAGGACAGTAGCTAGCAAAAGTCAATGGACTTTGACCAAGTACTTCAGTGTGCAAAGATGCAGGAAGTCAAATATGTGGAGAGTAAAATGAAATTCTGACTCCCACTGGACTCAAGTGTGAAAAATTTGCATTCACTTTGTTGTAGCCAGATTTTCACTTCAAGTCAGACAGAATCAACAAAGAAGAGATGGAAAAGCCACAGCATCTGCAAGAAGCAATCACAGTTACACAGCACAAGAAGAGATAGTGATATTAGTGCTAGATTTGAGTGCTGCTTGCCTATTTCTTCTGTGTGCATTTGTGCTGTAGAGTTGAAAATCCAAGTAATCTACTTCACTTTCTCCTTATTCTGCAAACAGCAACTTTTCCATTTCCGAATGGAATAGTCAGCAAACTGTGAATTACCATATATTCCTTTTCAGGAACTGGAATTACTGTAGAAAGTAGTGGTAGAGATAACAGGAGTTGAAAAACTCTTGTAACATAAATATCTATTATACAACAACAAATATGACAAATGCGTCTTAATGTTTGTGCTCTTATTCAGCACTTCCTAACATCTGAAGGCAAAGACAGAGATATCCAAGGGGTTACAACTTTATTGAATAAAGTGAAGCATTACTTGCCCAAAGCAAGCATTAACCACCTTAACAGCCGTGTGAGAGATCATGAAGCAGAACTACAAAGATTGATCTCCAAATGTCAGAAACGGGAAAAGGAACTTGGTGCTTCTCTCCAACAGCTCAGTAGGTAGGGAACTAATGTATTTTCTGACATTTTAATCACAAGTGATAGGAAATGATTCATTATTAAACAGCTATCGTGAATGGCAAACAACCCTGCTTTTTATTAAAGATGGTATTTTAATAAAGGGTAGTGAGTGTTGCTATATGCTTCACGTGTTTTTTCACTTTGTAGCAGACTCAGTGTTACATGGGAGTATGTGCTTATGGATCGTTTCAGTGACATGAACTGAGATACTTAATGTTAAGCTTGTGCTTAAAACTTTGCTTGATCAGGCGCATGATATTTATGTTACTTTTTCAGCAAAACAGTGCTGTCAGCAGGTTTTAATCATGTAACGTCTTTCACTTTGACCTATGTCTGTATTTGTGCTCTCTTTAGCCTTGAAGAAAGCAGCATGGTCTTGGAAGAATGGCTCACTGCTCAGAAAGAAAAACTAGAAGAGATCAAAAAAGACGAGACAAAACTTGAAAACTTCCATAAAACACTATTAATGCAGAGGTATCATTTTCTTTGGTCTCTATCTAGGAACTGTCTTCTGAAGAAGATTGCTCCATGTTGTTACAACAAACAGATGTTTATTAATTTTTTGTGTTTTTCAGAAAACCATTTGACTCCATGGCTCAGCTAGCAAATTCCTTGAGGGAGGCTGGGCTGACAGATGAAACCATTTCAGAAGCCAGTGATCTTAGTAGTAGATACCAGACACTGATAACACATGTAAGTGAAATGGCAGGGAATACTGAGAGACTTCCAGTGGAAGGACAAAATTTTGAAGAACTTGCCCAGGATGTTTCTTGCTGGATCAAAAAGCTTGAGGAGGCTGTTAATAACCTGAGTTCACAGGAAAGTGAGTTGCCGTCAGATGAAAGGATTAATCAGATAAAGGTATTGTGTTAAATGTATTTCTTTTCCACTTCACAGCTCATTCTAATATCAGGGGAATGCTTGATGGGTTACTACCTCTTAAAAGATATTGTCACTGCTGATTGCCTGTGGTTTTGTGGCTTATTTGGGGTGGGGTGTTTGTTTGGTTTGTTTTGTTTTTGCATAGTTTTTTTTACACCTTTAAGATGAGATTCTCTGCTGCATCTCTGGGTGGAGCAGCACTGAACTTGTAAGGTGCTGGTAACTGTGCACCTTATCCTCACAGCCTACTCCAGAGGTGGAGAGGGAGGTCAGTATCATAGCTGGGGCATCCGGAGAGCCTTTGCAAAGTGTGTGGCTTCTCGGGTGGGCTGCGGTGCCATTGTGCTGGGCTGCTCCACTGCCTGGGTGGGTCTTTCAGGCCCCAATGTTCTCTTCGACGTCTCCTCTCTCTGGCTACTTAGGAGGCCTTCTAACGGAGTAGCCAGAAATGAGGATGCTGGCATTTACAAGTTTCGTTCTGTGGAAGGGGTAGTATTCTGACAAATATATCTCCCTAATATTTGGAGCATTTATTAATTATTATCTACATAACAAAACCAATATTGTGCTGACAAATTAAAAAAATCAGCTTCGTTATCCCAAACTTTCTAAAACTAGATGATCTGTTTATGTAACAGTTATGTGATATGTTGCAAGGAGAATGCTTTTGTCTTGAACAGCAGTGTGCAAAGTATGAAAAAAATCATTGATAATGCCTTTTATTTTGTGACCAAAAATAGTTGGTATATGTACTGCTTCTGCTTCTTGTTAAATACAGGAAATGACAGCTCTCAAAGATGCAGTAGAAGCCAAAATACAGAACATGGTAGCTCTAGGAGAGACTTTAATGGGAAATGAGGAAAATAAGAAGCCCATGG
>NW_010540113.1:0-51492 GCF_000687285.1 Phaethon lepturus | reverse complement strand
GTTTAGCCACTGAATATAGAAGGTAATGTGAAATTTGCCAAGAGGCAGTACAGATTGCTTACTGACTTTCTTACTGACTTTCTTCTCTTCTTCCTGCACCAGTTCCATTGAAGTTGTGTTCTCTAACTGCAGAATAAGATACATACAAGAATACTTGTATTTCTGCACTATTGTGGAGGGGCAGGCCACAGTTTGGATTGAATGGTCAAGTGGAAGCTGTAGCCAAGAGGTGTAGGGGGGTGGCAGGACAGCTGATGGGGTCAGCCTAGCTCTCCTCAGATTCCCTTTTGATGCTGAAGTAGCCCAGCCGTTCTTGTAAAAAAAAAAAGCCCAACCCAATTCTCCTTGTTCCATTAGACTTATGCAGTGAGGGTGCACTGATTTAACAACTGTGGTGGCCCTTCCCTGCAGTGTGATCTGAGCTCTGTGTCCCATGCCTGGATCTCCAGCAGAGGTGGGATCTACCTTTGCACAGATTCATACTGCTTCAGAATCAAGTTTGTGGTAAATACAGGAGGCTGGGATTTTTAAAGTAGAGTTTTTAAATTCTGGTTTATTCTGGCTCTGTGAGAGGCTTTCTTGGCTGTGGCAGCTGGTATTGTCAAGTCAGCAAAGGCACTTCAGTGTCACTGGCACTGTGGCAACTGTGTCAGAGAGCCACATTGATCCTTTAAAACATGTCAGGTGATTCCAGGTGTGTTGTATAAACATAAACTGAAGTTCTGATTTTGCACATGCAGACACTTTCAAGATATGTCTGTCATAATGTCCTTGAACCAACTTTCAGTAAAATCACTGGGAACTTTGCTGTTGAGATCAACGATAGCTAGAGTAGGCCTACTGTATACCTTTTAGAAAAAGTCCAGGGAATGAATTATTAAAAATAAATATTTTTGAGAATATTCAGTTGCCTTCTCTTGCTACTGAGCACCGAGTACAAGCAATACAAGTGGTGTTCAGAAAGATAGAGCATTGGCTATATTGGATCCAACACGGCAGAATGCAGAGCACCCTCGTCACAGTATAAGACAGCAGATGAGATGCTCAGCACATCTGAAGAGATGCTCAGGACCTTGCAGGATCAGGCTTGTGGATAACAGATGCAACTCGGTAATGGCAGCAGTGTGAAGCTGGAGTAGGGAACTTGAAGCAAGAGTACTTAATATATGTGAGGCAATGCTTTATTTGTCATTTGCCAAAAAATATGAATCTTGAGGGGCAGAAAACAAAACACTTGAGCTTTGCTTTTGTCCTCATTTATCCTGCTGTACTTTACAGAATCATAACCAGACTTTATTTATTTGGATTTGTTTGTGTGGGATCATATTTTCAAATGTTGGCATTTAAGTTCCATCTGGAAAATATCTGAGTTTCATCACTAAATGTGAGCATACAAATGTTACTTTTGTCTCACTGATCATAGTTGCATATTTCCTGTGGACAAATACAACATGTTCACCTGCAGCAGACCAGACCAGCATGCATGCTTATAAAGCACACAAATCGAAATCCAATGTCAAGATCAAGAAAGTAGTTACTGGACTTGTGCTAACATGACCCATAGTGCATATGCTGGTTTTGTTGTCTGTATCTCGAAAATACTCCCGCACTCCCATCTCAATCAATTCAATGTGTATCTTCTACAGAACATGGCCTTTCAGGAGAGTGTCATAACAAGTAGTCAAGGAAAATAGATTCAGAACCATATTGTAGTTTTCAAATGGAGCTTCTGCTGTATTGAAAAGCAGAAAAATACAGAGCTTGAGCATCACATCTCAGATGCTAGAAACTGGGTTTATAGGTTAAGGTTTAAGAGAGTTAATCACTTGTCCTGCATTTAAGTCCAGTTCAGCAACAATAACTTCAGTGTTTTTCATTTTCCCCACCTTGAAAATTCCAGTCTAAAGCTGATTGGTAATTTAAAATCTGAAGAAAAGTATTCCGTATGCTCATGTTCATTCTAATGGTTGACTTGTTCACAATTCAACATTTTCTAGGTAATGAATAAAAATTTTTTTCATGCTATTAAGATAACAATATTTTTTCTTAGCCCTGAAGAGCAACTTCAGTTCAACAGGGAGCAATATGAACAAAGCAAAGAAGATCTGAGACTGGCTTTAAATGAACTGGAGAAACAGCAACAGGAGATAGGTTTTGCCCTTCAGCCTGGTTTGCAGGAGAAGCAAGCTCAGCTGACGAACTATGCTGACCTCCTGCAGAAAGCAGAAGATTTAACTTCCCGATTTAATGAACTGAAAAGCCACAAAGATCACTTACAGGGTCACACTGGGGATCCCTGCTTCACAGAGGTGGAATGGTTGGAATTAAAGCATCAACATGAAACTTTGCTCAGCCAGCTACAGGTTGGAACCTCACTCTCTGTCCTTACGAGATCATTGGTATGCCTGTTGATTGCAGTTCTCACTGTTTGCCTGGAGTGTCATTCAGCTTGCAAGTTTATGGGTAAAACTGGGAGTGGTCAAAGTTCCTCTGTAGAAGGGCAGGGAATTCTCTTACTGTGGGAAAAAAGAGCACCAGAAGCTCATATTTTTCACTGCCTTGTGCTTTGCAGAGGGATAAATGTTTAAACAACTGAGACTAAGGTAAGTGTGAAGAACATATTATATCTGTATAAACAGATTCAGATAGCTATAATATGAAGCATTTGTTCCTATAATCTCCAAGCCACAGTTGTTGGATTTTTTTTTTTTACCTTTTGGAAGAGTGAATGGCTCTTCCTGTATCTTGTTAGTTTTTGGTTCCACCCAGTTTAGTGCAAATTGCATTTGCCCCGTGTGGCATTCTGCATCTAATCTTTCATCCATTTTGAATAGAAAACATCCCTTTTAGAAGTATATTGTTATGGAATGCAAACTCTTTTGCTTCCTACTACTAATGAAGATTTTGTTCATGGTGCAGTCCATGATGTGCCGGGAAGAGGGCAAGATATTTTTTGTGAACCTGTGGTTAGCTGGATATTTTATGGGAAACAAGCAAATCTTTTGTGCTGCTGAGGTCCTGGAAAAGCTGTGGCAGTCTGTGGATGAGTTACATTTGTTTAAGTTAATGGTGGACTAATGCCTGAAACTCCTTGCTTTCTAGACCATAGTGCAGACATTGGAAAGTCATGTTCAAGAGCACCAGCAGTTTCAGGATATGGTAATGGGTCTGAGCACTGAGTTGAAAACTATCTATGAGAATCTTGCTGATTGTGGATGTCCAGCAATGGAACAACCATCAGCTGAGCAAAACCAGTTGAAATCACAGGTATGGTGCAGGTTTTGCATCGTGGAGAAAGTGGGTCCATGCCCTAAGGGCTTGTAGAGACCATCACATTTATAAAAGAGAACTGCTAATGGTGTCAAACTGAAAAACTAAGAAACCTTTCTAAAATATAAAGTATATGTGGTATTCCTTTTATCAAGGTAATTGGCAGGCCTAAAACCACTTTTAATGAACTGAGTGGACCTTTACTGTCAGCTGAACTGAATGTAGAATTGTCCTGGCTTAAGCACACAGCCTTTCTCAGTTTGGTTGGTTGGGGTTTTTTTTTCTCCTCACTGGGCATAATGAGGAAAGAGATCATTAAATTTGGTGTTAGTAAGTGTCTTTAAATTAGCCAGAGTGGAAATCTTAGGAAAATGTCAGTGAGCCAAGTTCAATTTTAAGAAGTGTCCTTCATGCATAAATAGACATTCTTTTGCACTTTGGCAGAAAGGATAACAGTCTTGTAGCTCTGAGTGTAGGGAGCTACTGAAAGCTGAAACCATAGCTCAAATCTGGATAGCTGCAATACCCCTTCCTCCAGAATTTGCTATACCTCTAATGAGCAAAAAGCAATAGGAGAGGGAAGGGAATATCTGTTCAGAACTTGGAAAGATCACCGTGCACCTCACAGCATACTGATTATTTTATCATTGTTGTAATGCTTATAGCTCCAGGTGTTCTCTGTTCATAAAAATGGCCGATTAAAATTACTGGTTTAGTATTTGACTTTCTGAAGCAAATAGGTCTGCATGTGCTTTTCAGCACAGTTTGTTGTTCACAACAAATACTTAGGATTTTAGTGATTGACTTGAGATCTTGGCACTAAGTATATTGAGTGAAGATACTTTTCAATAAAATGTTTTCTTCATGTTTAAAGGAACAACAAGGACCTCTTAGTCGATGCGAAGACACATTAAAGAAGATTTTGGTTTTAGCAGAAGCTGTTAAACAAAACACCTCTTCACCAGGACAGAATTTTATTAAGGATGAGATTGAAACACTTCAGAGTGAACACAGAAGTCTGGAAGAAAGACTTGAAAATGTCAAGCAAAAGGAGGAAAATATTTTCAGTGAAGCCCTTGAGTTAAAAGATGGGTTTGGTAGTGAAATACAAATGGAAGATAAGGCAGATGCAATTCTGAAGGGAGAGAAACAGATCACTTGTGGTACTCCTGTCACTGCAGAAGAGAGCCCCACAGCAGTGGAGTTAAAGGACCCTTTGGAAATGCATGATGTGAGTGTATTTGTTGACAGTAATGACAGTGGAAGACTGGTTAAAGAGGCATCTGTCTCTCAAATGCCTTTTGTATATTGCATCCTTAATTTCATTGAAATTAAGCCTTCTGTAAATATATGTGTATAAATCAAAGATGTGGAGAGCTCCTCCCTTAACTTGTTGTAACGAGTCTAACAAGCCAATAATGTCTGTTCAAAATTGCAGTTTTCCATTTAAACACAACCTGTGTATAGATTTCTCTTGCATGTAATTAAAGCAGGTATCCTTGGTCAGGAAACAAAGGGAGAGGGTGTATAGTGAGAAAATTGCAAATACACCTCTGCCAAAGAACTTTGAGATCTTCTCTTAAACCACTAAGACTCATCTAGAAGTGCAGCACAATATTTGTCCTGTTTGTTTCATAGATAATAATTTTTGCCATTCATAGATTTAATGTTAAAATAGGATATTTATGGTCACACGAGCAGGTTTTCTTTTATATCATTTCTTTTAGGGTCAAGATGTAAATGGAAGTATGTCAGAGGAAGAGAAGCAAAATGATCCACTTTTGGAGGAAAACAGTGTATTGTCAGACAGCCCATTACAGGGTATCCTTCAAAGCAAGGACGGATTGGGGCAAACTGTTCAGGTGCCTGACAAATATGTTCTAATACATGTCAGTATATATATATGTGTGTGTGTGTGTCTGTCTGTTGACTAGAAATGCATATGTAATTCCTTAAAATTTGAGTCTTACAGACATGTAAGTACAGTCTTACATTCCTTATCTGATGAAAGGAATGATAAATTATGTTCTCCAAATCATCCTCTCACACTTGTACGTGAGAAGTGTGCAAGAGATCAATGTGATGATCTCTACAAGCCCCCAGGGCTTGGACCCACTTTCTCCATGATGCAAAACCTGCAACATACCTGTGATTTCAACAGGTTTTGTCACCCGCACGCACAAGGTAGGTAATGAGAGTCACTAACCTTGGAACTGCTGATCATTAGGGGACCTCAGGACACTCATATCGTAAATGACTTAATGTGTGCAACACTGAGGAAACGATTTGGAGAACTCCCTCATTGACCTAACCATTGACTGTTAACAGTAGCTAGGAGAGATGACCATCAAAATACCAGAGTGGAAACCGTCAGTACTGGGATTTCTGGAGAAGGAGCAAGATCAATAGTTACAGTTGTAAAATGTGTCTAAGCAGAAACTTCTATGACAGTATTTAAATAATCATGTGAGCACTTACTCCAGTTTGGTTTGTTTTGAAACTATTTCATAGTGATTAAGGTCCTGATGGTAAACTGATCTGAGCAGGAGTTTCCAAGAGACTCTGGGTTTGGGTTATCTCAGCCTTTTCCTTCATTCATTAAACTAAACTGAAGATAGAGTAGACAGCTTGTGGACTGTGATGTTCCGTAGTAAACTTAGATTTTGGACTATGACTTTTACTGATTGTAAACATTTTGTATTTTTCAAATCAGGGGGAGGCTGTTAAGGAGAGCCCAGGTATGGACAAACATGATAGGGTCCAAGAGGACGTTTTGGACAATGTGGTTCAGGGTGGTGAAGCAGAACTGGAATGGCATTGGGATGGTGGTGGTATTGAAGGTGGTGAAACAGGAAAGGAAACCCATCCATCAGAGGTAACTGGACATGAGACTGCACAAGAGTGCTTGAATTTGAGGATATATGTATACAGTTTAGTTGCAGTGGGGATGATAAATAAATAATAAAAACCTCAAGTTAAACTGAGCTATTTTTGTTTGATGTGCTGTATACTTAGTCTGCATTAACTGAATCCTTTCCTGTACATTTAAAATTAATATGGAGGGGAATTTTTTTTTCATTAGTGATTTGCTGAGGATATTGCCTTCCAAGTCACCTGGACATATTGTGAAGTCTTCTTACCATTTTACTTGAATACAGTTAATTTGCTTGAATCTCCTTCATCTATTTAGATTTCTTATTTGTATATTTACTTTGCATGTATGAGGCTGCATTAGAAATGCTGTGTCCTGTTTGGTGCACCCTGGTTCAAAGGGAATTTTGGAAGGTGGAGTCATGATGAGTTGGAAAAGGCTAAGTTCTTGTTGGAGTTGAAAGAGGTCTTGCTGCTGTCATCCCCTCCCTGAAGGGGTGTTGTAGAGAAGACAGAGCCAGACTCTTCTCAGACCTTCAGTTTTAGCAAACTGTGTGAGATGCTGAAAGTAGTGTAGTTGTGACAAGATGGAGCACAGTGTGCACTCATAAACTTGCTGAGGATTGGGGTAAATTTGTAAATTCTGGGTTGCTGGTGGGCTACTTTCAGTACATATCCTATCTGACTTGCAGCCGCTAGCTCAGATATCCATGCAGCATGGATAGGTCACCGACGCTGTGCTCTCCACCATGGTGATGCTGTAAGGATTTGCCATTCTTTATTTTGTGTAGGTGGCTGTTTTATTTTATCTGTCCCCAGATGATAAACAAACTCAGGCAGAACTTATAGTTAGCAAATACCTCAGCATGTACATACAGCAAATCCCCAGGCTACCCATGGGAATATCCTCCCTGGTAATTGGCTGGGTGTCTAACCACAGACTCTCTGTCTACAGTACAAGGTTGGAGCCTCAGGAAAAAGCTAAACCTTTTAAAAAATGCATTCAAGACTGCATCCAGGGATACGCAGTTCAAGATCCATGCTTAGAATAACAAAACATGAACAGCATAGATCGGAGGAAGAACACTTGCAATCTGCAATTTTTCTAAAAATTTGTAACAAAATTACAGCATTGCTTCTTCTAAATGGTTTCCTTTGCCACAACCTTGCCCACAATAAATTATAAGATGTAATTGTGGTTTTCCTCATCTACCTATAATTATGGGCTTTGTAACTTTGTCATCTCAAGCACTGTAATTACTACTCATCGGGTTTGATTAGGGCTTTTTGATTAGTTGTTTTTTTATTTTTCTTACACCCAAAGGAGAAACCTAGTGATGTCAAGAATCAGTCATATAGTGAAGATGTGGATCAGGTTCAACCAAGGGTGTGCCAGAAGAACCAAGTCCTGAAACCTGAAGCAGCTGAGGGAGAGGGTCTGGAATCTGATCCCCCAGTTTCTGCACATGAGGTAACCCACATTCTGTTATTTCAAGCTAAATTTGTCAGAATCATTGAATTTTTATTTCCACATAGGCTTCAGCTGAACTTACGTTATAAAAGAGGCAGCAATTACTGTCACATCACAATCAAGACCATTGTGTATATTTCTGCTTTATGTCCATGGTAGTTTTGAATTTTATCCCAAGTGCTAGCCACATCATATTTTTCAGTGGATCTGTTCAGAAGAGCAGGATTGGTTTTCAGAGCCATCATAATCAGTCTTTATGGTATTTACAGTTTCTCTTTAAACTGTTAATCAATAGAACTTCTTTCCGTATTATTTTAATGAGCTGTGATAGTGCTTGCCATAATAAGGAAGGCAGATCAAAAACTGAAATCCAAGGGTGATCCAGCATATGAAAAGAAATGAAATAAAATAGAGAAAGGAGAATGAATTCAAGCTAAACGAATAACAAGGTATATTACTAAATGACATTACTAAGTCTATTAATCTTGAAGAGTAAGGGTGTTACATCTCAAATGCTCCATGACTGCTGATCCTTGGTCACCACATTCTTAAACTGAAGGTAGAGATGGATCTGGTCTTCACAGTTAAATCTATAGGCAGGTCCACAGCTTACCTGTCCATTGGCTGTTCTTTCCTGGGACTTGCACATCTTCTCTAACTGGGGAAGAAAAAAAGTCTCCCAAAGGTCTTGGGAGTCTGAGGAGGTCCCTGCTGACTGGAAGCTGGCAAATGTTATTCCAATTTACAAGAAGCGGGTGAGGGAAGACCCAGGAAACTACAGATCTGTTAGTCTAATCTCAGTTCCTGGAAAAATTGTGGAGAAGATCATACTAGTTACTATTGAAAAGCAGTTGAAGGACAATGCAATCATCATAGAATCACAGAATCATTTTGATTGGGAAAGATCTTTAAGATTATTCAATCCAACTGTAAACGTGTAGAAATTGGGAGAGGAGTGGCTGGAGAGCAGCCCTGCAGAAAGGAATTTGGGGAAGCTGATTGACAGCAGGCTCAGTGTAAGTCAGCAGTGTGCCCTGGCAACCAAGAGGGCAAACCATCCTGGGGTGCACCAGAGTCGGTCAAAAGAGGTGATTATCCCACTGTATTTAGTGTTGATGCGGCCTCACTTTGAGTATTGTGTGCAGTTCTGGGCCTCACAATTTAAGAAGGATGGGAAGGTCCTTGAATACATCCAGAGCAGGGCAACAAAGCTGGTGGAAGAACTGGAAGGAATGTCCTATGAAGAGTGGCTAAGGACTTTGGGCTTGTCTCATTTGGAGAAAAGGAGGCTGAGGGGTGACCTCATTGCTTTCTATAGCTTCCTGAGGAGGGGATGGGGAGACAGAGGTGCTGATTTCATCTCCCTGGTATCCAGTGATAGGATGCATGGGAATGGTTCAAAGCTGTGCCGGCGGAGGTTTAGACTGGGCGTTAGGAAACATTTATTTACTGAGAGGTTGGTCAAACACTGGAACTTCCTCGAGAGGTGGTTGCTGCCCCAAGCCTGTCAGCATTTAAGAGGCATTTGGACAATGCCCTTAGTAACATGCTTTAACTTTTGAAGTGGTCAGGCAGTTGGAATAGATTATTGTTGTAGGTCCCTTATGACTAAAAATATTCTATTCTATTCTATTCTATTCTATTCTATTCTATTCTATGCTATTCTATTCTATTCTATTCTATTCTATTCTATGCTATTCTATTCTATTCTATTCTATTCTATTCTATTCTATTCTATTCTATTCTATTCTATTCTATTCTATTCTATTCTATTCTATTCTATTCTATTCTATTCTATTCTATTCTATTCTATTCTATTCTATTCTATTCTATTCTATTCTATTCTATTCTATTCTATTCTATTCTATTCTATTCTATTCTATTCTATTCTATTCTATTCTATTCTATTCTATTCTATTCTATTCTATTCTATTCTATTCTATTCTATTCTATTCTATTCTATTCTATTCTATTCTATTCTATTCTATTCTATTCTATTCTATTCTATTCTATTCTATTCTATTCTATTCTATTCTATTCTATTCTATTCTATTCTATTCTATTCTATTCTATTCTATTCTATTCTATTCTATTCTATTCTATTCTATTCTATTCTATTCTATTCTATTCTATTCTATTCTATTCTATTCTATTCTATTCTATTCTATTCTATTCTATTCTATTCTATTCTATTCTATTCTATTCTATTCTATTCTATTCTATTCTATTCTATTCTATTCTATTCTATTCTATTCTATTCTATTCTATTCTATTCTATTCTATTCTATTCTATTCTATTCTATTCTATTCTATTCTATTCTATTCTATTCTATTCTATTCTATTCTATTCTATTCTATTCTATTCTATTCTATTCTATTCTATTCTATTCTATTCTATTCTATTCTATTCTATTCTATTCTATTCTATTCTATTCTATTCTATTCTATTCTATTCTATTCTATTCTATTCTATTCTATTCTATTCTATTCTATTCTATTCTATTCTATTCTATTCTATTCTATTCTATTCTATGCTATTCTATTCTATTCTATTCTATTCTATTCTATTCTATTCTATTCTATTCTATTCTATTCTATTCTATTCTATTCTATTCTAAACTGACTGACTTTCACTTCTAAATGTGATCTTTAAGTGCTTGTATTCAGTCGATTTGGAGCTTGTGAAGGGAAGGGAAAGTAGGCTCTGCTGATTTCCTGAGGAAGATGTTGGATAAAATTTAAACTGTGCGCTGTACCCTAGCCTGAAGCCGGAGTCATGTTTGGCCTTTTCCCACAGGCCTGCACTGTGAAGAGTCAGCAGGGGAGTCGTGGCTTTGTCCCTGAAGCACAGTAGCTCGTTAGCAACCCCATTCTCTTCCCTTCTCAGATTTTCCTCCCTCTCCAGCCATCTGATGGACTGAAAAATCTATGGGAAACATGAAAACTACTGTGTGGGGAGATTGACACTATCTTTGTGTCTGTGTATCAAGGGAGGCATTGCCATGGTGTATGTTGAGAACTTCATACAAAAAAGCAAAACGTGTACAGAGCAATCCTGAGGTTTTTCTTAGTGCTCGGACACTTTTCTGTGTGTTTTGATGCATTTATATTTCAATCTGGTAAGGTCGATTTCTTCTTCACTCTGATAGCCTAGCTGAGTTTTTCTGCTTACTTTGATTCTGTAGCACTCCAAAATCTCTTAAGATGAAATGGTATGTCTGAAATTGATACAGCTGTTATGGATGTGTACACAGAGAAATGGAAAAGTTCTCTGACTGACTATTTCATGAGTGGTCCCCTTCAGTTTTGACTGGAAATAACTAAAAGAGTTCAAATAAATAGAATTCTTCTTTTCCAATAATGTCTACAACGTGCTACATGTTTCCCACACTTGGAAGCAGGTATATTTTGGATAGCTCATGACCCACAGAAAGACAGACGACAGTGACAGCCTACAAGTGATATGGCTGCAGGGATAGCTGGCTGCTTCCTTGTAAAATAGTATCTAAAGTAGCAATACAGTAAGTTTATCGAACAAGAATTTTTTTATCATTGCTCATTTTATATGTTGGCACCCTGGAGAAGCTCACACTGAAGTCATATCTGTCTATTTGTATGCATTCACTCACATGAAGTCTGTACATGGAACAGATCACAGTTTACACTGGATATAGGCAGGTACTGGAGGAAGGGAAATGCAGGAAGATTTTTAAGGTATGGCATGTGACCCAGTAAGCCTGTGACATTTCATTTATGTCATTGTCTGCAACAGCTGAAGGTGATTTAGAGGATTATGTTTTACATGTGAACTGTGGCTGACTAGGAGTTGGGCAAGGACCTCAGCTCACCTGATGGATTGTTAAACCTGGCCACACCCCAAGTGACTTGTCCTTCTGTCATTGTGAGAGTTGATGGCAGTGACAGGGAGTGGCTCTGGAGCCCCCAATTCTCTTCCTCCCCACCCCGATTGAGATACAGCTCCCTAACGCTCTCGTCTTACCCATGATTTCAGATAGCACTCATGGCAGTAGCAGCCGTGGCTTTGTGTTACAGCCAAGCTGCTTCATGCATGAGTCACCCCGTGAAGAACAGTTGAAGAGATGGTCCTAGTGAAGGACATAGCAGTACATCAAGGCAGGTGCTGAGCAGAAGGAATGTGGGTGTGAGGAGAAGGTTAAAGGTCTATGAATGTGTAGGGAGAAGGGGGAGAAGACAGGACAGATTGTGAATTTATCAGGAGCAGAGGTGTGTGCAGGGAGGATGTTATTTGAAGGTGGGGATATCAGAATTAAAAACTTAAAATGATGGACAGAGATTTCATAGCTAGCTGAGCAGTGCTGGCAAGCCAGGGTGGCTGCAGAGGTGGTGGATAATATTGGAGGTTTCACCCTCTTGGTCCTGGTTGACCCACAGAGGCTGTGGGGGAAGCAACAGCAGGATTTTGGCATGGCTTAGACATGTGAAGCAAAGATGTTGCAGTCAGAAAACATGTTGGTTTAGGACCTTCAGAAATAAGAATCCTGTTTTGCATTGTAGGACACAGGTGCAGAAGTGGTTGTCCAGAATGAACTATTTCCTGGACTGCAAGTAAACACTGAATATTTTGAAGAGGAACAAAAGATCAATGAGCTGAAAAATGAAGTGGCTGAACTGGATATTGTGCTTATAAATGAACAACTAAAAGAGCTGGAGGTATGGAAATTGCAAAGCCATTCCTCATTGTTAATGTAGTGTTACACTTACAGAGTTATGATTCACTTGTGCGAAACAACACTGTTGCATATAGTCTTATCTGAGGTTTGGCTGCATGATTAGTCAGTTTGTCTACGAGATAATCTACAAACACTGTCCCTTAATGCAAATATGTCCATGTAAATACCATATTTTGTACTGCTCTTCTAGAGTGCAGTAGATACACCTATGATAGTGCGCATGCTTCCATGATGTGCACAGACATGCGTGCTCATTTGCACATGAACGAGCAAGCATATGTTTGTAGATGTATCAGTATTTAACTGTATTTTGTGCTGATAGCTGAAATTGTTTAAGATCCTCTTTTAATCCCCTGTCTGTGGTGGACTTGATTGTAGAATTTACAAACTGAACTGGAAACATGGAAAGCAAAATCTTTGTGTCACAGTCAAGAAGCATTTCCCAATGCAACAGGATCAAACAGAGCAGAGCTGCAAACCACAGAGCCTGCGGTGCCCTGCTGGGACAGGCTACTTCAAGAACTAGACGCTGTTAAGGCAGTGAAGCAACAACAGTACTGTTTAATTAATGAGTACCAGAAAAGTCTTTCTGCTGCACAGTTGTCGATGAAAAATTTGTCAACAGAAAAAGATAACATAAAAATGTAAGTATAGTTGAGGGTTTCTGTTAATAGGTTGCAGAACAAATACGGTCCTAGACTGAATTTTGTGCCATACTTCAGTAATGCTCAGACAAGAATATGGTTGTTTTGTCCATCTTATTAAAGTTAGGTAGCAAGACAAGTCTCATAGGTTTGTACGTTTAAACAGCCTTAAACAGAAGCATTTCTAGTGGTTCTCTGCTATCCTTTAGCAACATCTACTCTTTTTAGGCAAATGGTTGCTGTGCTAAAAACCCATGTAAAAGCCACATTAAAATATTTTTTGCAAAAACATGTCAGATGTGAAATATTAATTTTTCTTTAAGGACTCATCAGTTCTGATTTTTTTCTGAGTAAACTATCTCATTACTCTGAAAATTAATCTTATTTGATAGGAAGAGTTCTTTGGCAATAAATAAGTCTACAGTACCAATTCAGAGGTAACCAATGCACACAAAATATTTAGTACCTTTTATGAATTAGCCTTTAAAATATGGAAGTAGCCTATTGGTCACAATAATGTATCACAATAATTTGAAAATATTTAAAATAATTTATTAAGTTTTTAATTTACAGCAAAGGGATTGAAAAATTGGAATAAAAATCTAGCTGCTAAATCTAGCTGCTAAATCTATTTTAGGTGGGAATTTCAAAATACTCCTGGAAATAAAAGATGAGTAGATAAAACTCCTCCAAATTAATCTTGAATTAATGGGAATTTTTGTAAGTTTTATCTCTGTTGTAAATCAGAAACTGCCATAAAATGTTAATTCACTTAGAGATGATTTAACATTATTGTTGATTTTTAAAATTTTCTTTATTGTAAATTTAAAAGGAGGCTATATTCATTTAGGAAACAACACGTTCTATGTTAGTATATAGTGCAATTTTAGAGAATATACATTAAAATGTACCTTTCCTGCAGAGATATCTAGAAATAACTAATGCTGTACAGATAAGCAAGAAGTAATCATACTGCAATGGTGGTTAGGAAACTTGTGAGAGAACGTTGAGAGATACATGTGATAAAGTGAATGTGAGTGAATCATTTTCTACACAGTGAAATTATCTTTTAAAAATGTGTCTAGTCCATGTTTTAGGAGATTTATTATTTTTTTTTAAACGGTACTCATGTTTTTGGCAGGGGCCCTATGAACAACACAGTTCTTCTGGAGAAAATTAAGGCATGCATAGAGTCCTTACAAAAAGAAAGAGATGTCTTAAACCAGTTGAAAACTCAGCAAGAAAGTTTATCTCAGCATTTAACATGCATGGATAAAGTGTTAACTGAAAGCCAGATGAGGCAACTGGAGCAATGGTGGCAACACATGGAACAAACAGTGCAAAAAAAACATGATCAAGTTGTGGCAGAAATCGATGAATTTAACCTGCTTATGAATAAAGCCCAGGATATTCAGAGACTGATACAAGAACAGTGTCTACAAGCAGAGTTATATTCCTCAGCTGCAGGAAGAGCTAACTACCCTGTACTTTGGACCACAGGGCTACAGGACATTAAACATAGTCTTTCTCTATTAAAAAGAAGGATTGAACTGCAGATGAAAAGAATTTGGAGTGATCAAGAGAAGGTAGCTTTGGAGAACTCTGTACATGATTTGCAGAGCAAGTTGGAAGCATTATCAGCGCAACAAACTCCTCAAGAGGATGTTCAGATCACTGGCCCGGCTCTCATGAAACACGAAATGATGAAGAGGCTGAAAGAAAACATTTCATGGGTCAAGGATTCACTGTCCTCTCTTGATCAGAAAGCAGCTCTTTTCCCCAATGATGTTAAATCACAGATCAGAAGTTGTCAGCTTATGAGCAGAGAAGTCCTAAACAGAGAGCCTGTGATTGTGTCACTGGATTATGGGCTCCAGCACATCATTCCCAACTTGAAGCCAGAGGAGATCTCTGATATGACCTTCCTTTTACAAACATTGCAGAATTTATACAAGGCTCTTGTTTTAAAATCATCTGAAAGATTACAGCATCTAGAGCTCCAGCTGGAGGAGAGGCAAAGACTTATTGCAGAAGTAGAAAAAGTTCACTGTCAGCTTCGAAATGCTGAGATGCTTGCCAGGCCTGACATGAACCAAACCAGTACATGGTCAGATTTAGTGAATCAACAAGACATTTTAAAGGAGATTTTGAAGGACATACGGGAAATAGAAGGGCTTATCTCATCCTACTGTAAAGAGAGTCAGGTCACAGCTGGGAAACTGAGCCTGTCTGAACAACTATTCTTGATTGATCAATTAAGAAGTCTGAAGAATAGAGCAAGGAAGACACAGAGGCAAATTCAGGGTAAACTTCATGAAGTAGAAAAAAAGATAGCTGTCTACAGAGAGTTTGCTGAAGGAATAACTTCATTGCAGCAAGATCTTAATGATCTACAGTATGGTGAAATGAACTTGGAAGAAGATGAATTATTAGTTGACAAGCAGGAAGGGAAGGATAAATGCAAAGCACTTAAAGAAAAAGTATTAGCTTTTCAGTCCAATTTGTCACAAATAATGAAATATAAAGAAATCTTTGAATGCGTAGGTCTAAAATGGGACTCAGTGCAGCTGGATGAATTGCAAACTAATTTTTTTAAAATTAAAAATAAAATTAAAGAGAAGATTATATGCTTTGATAATGTTGTTAGGGAAAGCGATAAGTTTAAAGCATTGCTAAATGAAATCCAGACTGTGACCGCCACTGTAAGAAAAGAAGCTAACATCCTAAATGATAGTTCTAGCTCTTCTCCTGTTGAGAATCTAATATCTGCAGAGATTCTGTTTCAGACAGTTCAACAAATCCTGTACTTAATCCAGGAGGTAGCAAATCAGATAAACAAAAATGAGGTCTTTGATACACCATTCAAAGAATCTAAGAGGAAAGAATTAAAGAGCTTGGAGAAGGATGTTGAGGAATTGAATCAGTTTCTTCAAAACTTGGTCTCTGGTCTCCAGTGTGTAAACAAGGAAGATACCAAGAATGAAGGAGAACATATATTCCACATCATAAAGCATATTCAATTAGAGCTGCAGCAGCCACTTCTGATAGACATAAAAATAATGCAGTATGAAAAGATGCGATGGGAAGCAATTCAGAATATGATGCAAGCAAAGTTTTCTGCTATTAAATGTATAACGGAAAAAGAGAGGGAAAACCAAGAAGAAAAATCTCTTGCTGCTGGTATAGAAACAAAATTAGAGACACTGCAAGATCATGAAATACAACTGAAGACAGATATTGCTGCCCGTGTTGTAAGTATATTTAGTAAAAGTAAGGTATGGCCATATGTCTTTTCCCAATAATAAAATTAGGTGTCTGTGACTGTAGCGTTTATATTTTCATAATTTATATCCTCCTTTTATTCTAATAACAGAATTGGCCTGTCTCTGCATTGGTGGATATGATGAGAATCATGATAATAAACAAAGAATACAAAGAAATTGTATTCAGTTTGATTATAACCAAGCAGTGGCAATTAGCACAAGAAAAGAAAGGTAAAGGAGAGGAAGGAAAAGGTTGTGTTGAAATATTGAGCTGAAGAGAGACTGGGTGCAATTGCCCTGGGATTATTCTTGGAACTGATTTTATGTAAGATTTTCAATAGAGACAATGATGAAAAATACAGAAGTTCCTTATTTCTACTATAAAGAAGCAGCTTACCAGTTGGGAATGATCAAGGAGAGTAAAGCAGAGGTCAAACCAATGTGATCAGGTCTCAGGGAGGGTGAGCAAAGGAAAGGCAACAGCTATCCAAGGCTTTAACACAAGTATATAAGGCATTGATAAGACATTGCTGGAGGATCAACCTGATTCATGATGCCTTTGTCAGGATAGGTCCATGCAGACTGGAACAGATGCTGTTAGAGGGATGAGGAATGTTAAGGGCAGGTAGTAAAACTGAATTTGCTCAAGCCAGTAAGCTGGGAAATCTATCTGAGAAATGCAATTAGGCTGGAGGTAAACTTAATGGATAGAAAAGGACTGCTTAAGCTAAAGGGCAGTATTAATACAAGGAGAGAGTGAATAAATTTATGCTGGAAGCCAGAAGAGTGGTAACCTTCATAGCGTAGATGTTCTGGAACTGTGTCCTGGTCAAAAAGACCTGTGCCTTGACTGGCCAAGAGATCAATGGTTACGAGTGAGGAAACATGAAGTAGTAGCTAATAACAGGAGGAGAGACTCAGCATCCCTGGTGGACTTATGGTCCTGCTGACAGATTTCCTGGTTTGCTGTGCTTCATCTTCACTACCTGGGTATTGTGTGGGAAGCACAATGCTGAAGTTTCTCTGCCCCGTGGGAATCCAAGAGCTGGCAAAGTCACACATCATTCTGTGTATAATAAATACATAGGAGAAGAGGGTTTAGCAAGAAGCAGTTTGGCAAGTCATAGTGGAGATATCTCCTGGAGCAGAATAAAGTGTGTAAGAATAAATCAACGTGTGAGCTTTCCCTGTCTGAACAGGATCTATACTGCCATGTCCATAAGGGATCTTATTGCTCTTGTGTTCTGCCATCCTTCCCTCTGGGCTTTTCCAGTATTGGCAGTTCCCTCATAACTCCCGTTCTTATGGTTGAGGGCAATCAATCTGTAGGTTACAGCACTGCTCTGTGACTACCTTGATAGCAGAGTGCATTTGCCATTTGCCAGTTCTGGGAGCATTGATCTCAAAGACAGCCACATGTGAAATTCTGAGAAGACCATCTGGTGATCCAGAGGAGCACAGCAGTCTTTTTTGATTGTTCCTTTGTCTTTCTAATACTTTCAGAGTGCTCTGGAGGAAGCATGTAAAAATGGTGAGCTTTATACTGAGGCTGTTCAGAGGGCTGCCATGTTCCTCGAGGACTATGAAGCTCAAGTCAAGTCTGCGGCAGCAGAGCTTGGTAGGTCGGAGGAAGTCTGTCAAACCCCACAATGGAAACAAGAAGAGTTCAACTCTGCAAAGGCTAATATAGAAAACCTGTACTCCAAGCTGAAAAACCTAGTGAAACCAGAAGACAAAATACATCTGGAAAATACTTTAACAGAACTAGTCAATAAGAATTTGGCATTAAGGGAGAAGGCTCAAAGAAGCAAAGGTGATGAACAGAGGTATGTTTAAGAGATCTTCCTAGATCATGTTTCTTATTATGCTAAATGTGACTGATGATAAATGCTGTGGTGTTTCTGCTCTGATAAAACCAGGTAATTCAGCAGAAAGAACTGTAAGCATTTCTGTTGTTCCTAGATGTGATTGTAATGGAAGGAAAATTACCATACAGTAAGCATATTGCTAATAATTTACAATGCAATCATTTTTAGTATATTGGAAAAAGTATGTATGGGGCTTGACTGAGGGTCACATGGTGCCAGAATCAGAAGAAACCACATTTCCCCAGTCTCTAGTTCAGCACTGGTGCAGATTAGAATAGTTTTCAGAGGGGCCCTAATGCATGTCTCCCATAAGCTACTTTGATGGCTTGAGAAAGTAAAGACCTAATAAGATGCAGGCCATAGTTTCCTTTCTTCAAATATAGGTGTGGAAGAGATCTGAAGGGTCTTCAGATGGATATACAGAAAAAGTTTGGGAGATAGAGTAAAGGATTTTTAAATCGCTTGCTCATGATCTAGTACTTCTGGCTCTCTTGAGCATAAATAAAATGGATGACTTTTAAAGGCGTTCGTAATAGAAAAGAGGTAAGATCTAGAAATAAGAAATTGGAATTATACAGACCACGCATCACAGGGACAAATAGAATGTGTGTTACAAACTGGGAACTAATTTCTGGGAACGTCTGAGGAGGATGGAGACTTAGATCAAGACATACAATTCTTTTAAGCAGCTCTATGGCTGATGTATGAATATACATACCTATATTTCTTTACCCAGAGGTAAAGATCTCTAAAGTATCTTGGATATTGGACCTGAAGTGTATAATAAATGCTAATTGAGGATAACTTGCAAAATAGTAAGGACTACTAGCTCAGAAGATTTTTTTTTTTTTTAATTATTATTCTAGTGGGCATTATGGTTGGAGAGAGGAGAAACCACATCAAATTTTAATTGGTTTATTAATTGTTTCCTACAGGTATTTTGAAAAATACAAAAGCTACATAAAAACCAAAGATAAGGTGTGTGATGATCTTAACAAACTGGAAAAGATGCTTAGACAGTCTTTGTCTCAAATACCAACATCTTATAAAGAAGCTTTGGAGCACTTAGAAGAAAGCAAGGTAAGAGAGGCTCTGAAGAACTTGAAAAGCTCATGCAAAACTGTGATGCAGCTGTGCACACCATATGATATTGTAGTAGAAAGAAGTGAAATTCTTTATCCTGTATTTATGTATATATATAAAACCACAGACTATATTTATATACCTATAAAAAGACCAGATTATAATAGACCATGTAAAATGAAGTACATATTATTGCTGTAGAAATCAAGGATTATCAGTGCTTAAGATAGTATTGCATTTCTGGTCAGATCCATCATTGTTTCTTTGCAGGACCAGGACTAATCAGATTTCTAACATTGCTGTTGTTTTCCCTGAAAAGTAAAAATCAGAGAATTTCCAATTTCCCCACTCAGGACTCTCTTGCTGCCTCTCCACCAGACCTCTCCTATGATGAATCACTCTGCCGTCCTCTCTTCTGGTACTCATCGTATTACAGGCTGGTCATCTTTAAGTACCTGTAACTCCTGCTTATTTCTCTTCCCTTCCAAATAACCAGAAAGAAGTTCAAACAACCTAATTGTCTGGGCACACTGTTCTTCTGTTTATTTTATTCACCCTATCTTTTTCCACAGTCTTAACCAACAGAATTGTCTCATTACAACTATATTTAGCCAGCTCAGTGGAGTGATTGTCATTTTATTAGAGGATCCTAATCATGTTAGTGAATGCTTCATTAACACTTCTGATTAGCTACTTACTTGTTTATTTTTCCTATAAGATTTTAGTCTCCAACATTGACTTGGCTGAAGATGATCTTGTGAAGCTGAGGCAGGTCTCTGGAGAGCTGATGAGATTATGCAGGAGAAGTGACAGGGCACTGGGCAGGATTGTAACAGTGCTGTGGGAAAATTGGCTGGGTTTGCTTGAGGAGGCGAAAGGGCTGGAAATTAACTGTGAAGAACTAAAGCAAGAATGGAAATTCATCAATGAAGAGGTGAGTTTCTCGATAAACGCTAAGTTTTGGGGAATGTGGTAGGGATGGGGCCCTCAGTAACATGGCATGTAAAGGGCTAAGATCAGTGCAGAACATCATTTCCCATCTATTGATCAGCCAGTTATCCCCAGCCATTCTTGAAGCTGGAGTCAAAATTGGTGGGGATATTTATAGTACAAGTTCTCTGAACCCAGAACAACTCTTTGTGTGGTTATGTGCTTTGTTAGAGCGAAGTCAAATGTTTTGGCATGCTTCAGGTGTTCAAGTTCTTTGCCTATGTAATTCTCAGTACTTAGTCATGCGTATGAGTAAATGAATAATGTAATTTAAGGTGATGGAATAAAAAAGCACTTTATCTCATGCTTTGACATGCTGTTTACTTAGCTGGAACGAGAAACAATAATTCTTGATAAGCTCCAGGAAGAACAGCCAGAAAATCTTAAAGAGAAAGAAAAGGCCACCAGAGAGGAACTGGTTGAATTACTAGATTTTGTGAACTCATTTGAGGAAAACATCAACCAGCAACAGCTCCTCTTACTCTTACTTCTTCACCGAATAAGAAACATCTTGAATACATCTGAAAATACTGAGGCAGAAGCTGCTCTTCCCTCCTTATGTGAGATAAAGGCAATGCAGGATCGCTGTAGAAAGTAAGTTGTGTGAAATTTCTGTTGAAGATACGACATAGGACTACTTATAAGCACAGCGTTTTATTGAGTGTTAAAGAATACGTGAAAGCTGTAATGCACTTAAAATGCCCTGTTGGGTGAGACCAATGCTCCATCAAACCCATCTTCTGTCTCCAGCATGGGCAT
Organism: Phaethon lepturus; assembly: GCF_000687285.1. NCBI lineage: Eukaryota > Metazoa > Chordata > Aves > Phaethontiformes > Phaethontidae > Phaethon > Phaethon lepturus. The sequence goes on along the minus strand of NW_010540113.1, from coordinate 30,561 downwards.
TGGGAGGTAGTAGTTATGGAGAAGACCCGAGCTTGGCCATACCATGTGTGGGCTGCAATTTGTGTTCAAGTGTGGAAGGAATCAGAAGGGATGATGGTCTATTTTGGAGGCTCCAAGCTCTTGTGAACTTGAATGAGATGTGTGGGTCTTCTATTCTTATGAAAATCAGACCTCATGCTTTTTGCAACAATGCAACTTTTGCCTTACAAAGTGTGTGCCACTGTTTAAAATTTGCCTCAAATATTTTTTGCAAATCTGTGATTGTAATCATCCTTCTCCATGCCTGCTTTTTGACATGGAAATCTTTGTGAGCATCTTCTGCTCTGCATTTTCAGACTCTGAAAACCTGAGCTCTGTTTGCTGTTTAAATATGCATGCTATCTGATTTGGTCTACCAAACATACTTTGTTTAGCAATATCTGAATTAACTTTTGAAGAAACTGAGACAATAAAGGGCAGAAAATCAGAGATTTAGTTACAGAAAATAATACTAAAGTACAGACAAATGTGGTTCTGGATATACATTTTAAAATTATCTGTATTAAGCATGCTCTTTGATTACTCCTACTTAGTGTAGAGTCTAACACTTAATATATTCTTGCTGGAAATCTTGCATAGGTTGTATGAGAAGACTCAAAACCATAAGGATTCTGTACAAACTGAGATTCAAGAGAGAGACAAGATCACTGAAGAAATAAGTGCTGTGACAAATGCATTACAGAGTGCTGCATCTGTATTACTACAAGGTGCTACTGGAAAGGCAGGGCAACTGGAGGTTTGTAACAGCTCTGTTATTGTGTGAGGACATTTGGAATATGTTCTCTTTTATGCTGGGGCTTGAACTAGCTCTAAATAAAACTACTGGCAAAGTATATGCATATGTACATTGACTCAAAGAGAATGAATCTGGCTCAGCAGAATATGACTGGCCGTGCTATGGCCTTGGTTTGCATTCCTCTCCCTCTGTGTGGTTCAGTTAGCAGCCATAGAAGTCTTTCCAGACTGCGGAGAGACTCACAGACAGCGGCATGCCTTTTAGGAAATACTGCTTAGTGTACATCCTGTGCCTCTTCCCCCTCTGCGTACCTAGCCAGGGCAGCTTCAGATGCTCTGGATCTGGTGTCCCACATCAGGGGGTTAACCTGGTAAATGATTCCTAGAAATCAAATCATGGTCAAGATCACATTTCAGTATATTTTTGTGATCCTTTGAATTCTTGACTTTATGAAATGGTATTATTCCTAACACATCTCGAATGTAGATTTATTTATTTATTATTTTAATTGTATTTGTTTCAGTTTAGTCTTACTGTGTTTATATCATCATCTTAATTTTTAAATGTTGATCAAAAATTTATTTTTAGTTATATTTAATCGAGTTGTCTTTTACCTTTAGAACTTTATATTATTCCAGCCTAATAAGGTCCCTTACAAATTTGGGCTGTCTTTGAGCCTTGTGTAAAAACTGGTTGGGGGTCCCCATCACATGTTTTCTTTACAAGGTAGATGCTTGAAGCTGGCAAAGGGCTAGGAGAAGTACAGAAGCCAAAGACCATGATGGCAGATATGAGCATTTTTGAAGGGATTAGCATGAGAGAGAGATGTTAACTACATCTCGAGGAAGTTCTGAAAACCCATTACTGTGAAACCTTGTGGTTTTGTCTGAAAGGACTTGTTTTCTATTTAAAATTATTTAGAATTAGAATTTAGAGTTGGGTCTGCTCTTTTACTGAGTTCTTTGTATCCAGTAGGAAATGTTACCACTGCAGGTGCTTGATGCCTATGCTTTTCCCTCACATCCGAACTGTGCTAATCTGAGCACCTAAAACTCACCCAAAAGTGAGTTTAGACCTTGTTCCTGTTCTGACAGCAATCGGTACAAGCAAATCACAGAATCACAGAATCACAGAATGGTAGGGGTTGGAAGGCACCTCTGAAGATCATCTGGTCCAACCCCCCTGCCAAGGCAGGATCACCTAGGGCAGGTTGCACAGGAATGCGTCCAGTCGGGTTTTGAAGGTCTCCAGAGAAGGAGACTCCACAAACTCTCTGGACAGCCTGTGCCAGTGCTCCGTCACTCTCACAGTAAAGAAGTTTTTCCTCGTGTTGAGGTGGAACTTCCTGTGCTGCAGTTTGTGCCCATTGCCCCTCGTCCTATCACTGGGCACTACTGAAAAGAGACTGACTCCATTCTCCTGACAGCCACGCCTCAGATAGTATAGCCATTTATAAGGTCCCCAAATGTTAGCCGCAATCAGGTCAAATGATTTATTTGTAGCAGTATGTCACAATGGGCGTCTTCCTTTTGAGAAGATTCAGGTGAAAGGATTGAAAAATTCCTTAATTTTACCTAATGCAAACACCAGTAAGCCAAAATCTGTAGGGCAATTTCATCTCTACTTCCAAAGAAAACGTTGTTTCCATAAAATTGATAGCATTATTTGGGGCTCCATTCCATTTATTGAGTAGAAATGCCTATTTCACTTCCAGATGACAAATCTGGGTTAGTCGGGTGGCAAAGTTTTAACTCACCAATGTAGATGAACATGCAAATGGGAAGCGATATCATCTAGTCCCCTAGGAAAAAAACTGGGACAGTTTTGACAGGCATCTGCTTTCCAGCTAAATAATCTGTGAAATGTGAACATGCGTTTATATACAGAAACCAGTTTGCAGAAACCTGCTTTGTTTTGGAGACTAATGTTGTAAATGTTTCTTTCAAATTCACATCAGGGAATCTATAAACTCCCGTAAACGTTGGCACAGTCTTAATTGAGCCACTTGACAAGAACAGCCTTCTCTATGGTAAAATGAGGCACACAGCTGTTTCACGGTTTTGCGTTTTTTAATATCATACCCAGTTGTCATGGGATGACAGGAAATAAATTAATCTCAGACTCCTACATATTTGTCTGTGCACCATATTTGTGTGAGGGGAAAGATTCCCAAGTGAAGACTAGGTGTTAATGGATTACCATTACCCCTGATTGAAAAAGGATGTTAATTTTAACATCTTTCACTGCTTAGTAGGAGCTTTAGATCATTTTCTCCAATAACTTGAGTTAACATTTGACTTTCTCAAACAGCTGAGCATTGGGAAAAGGAACCATAAAGCAAACAAACAACTTGAAATTCTAGAAAACCTTCAAAACAAATGAGTTTCTTCATTCCTTCTGCAAGAGGATTTAGATCAGATTTTATTTCTAGGCCACAGGCTGTAGACAGTTGCTCAAGTTTCTTTTATCTCATAAAACCTACATTCTTTATGCAGAACTGGAAACTACTGTTTTGAAAGGAGCCTACTGTGCTGCTCTGCATAATTGCCTGAAAGCAGACACTTCAGCTTGAAACCTGTTGCGTTTTGTGTTGTTCATAATAATGAAGGAATGAACGTTGGCTATTAAATGTGTTTCAAAGAGAAAATGCACTTTTGGCAAAAGGGAGAGCACAAAGGTTAACATTTAGTCGTAGGAGCACTTCAGATGGTTACATTGCTATACCTGTCAATAAACATCAGTGCGTTAGTTGCCTGACATGGAGTAGTATCAAGTTTAATTAATTCTTACAGATTGAAAAGCATCATTTGATTAAATGAGTGCCTGTTTCTTGAAGCTAATCTGCTTGCAGAGGTAGTCAAATTAGGTTTGATATCATGAAAACACCTTTTCCAAATCATAACTGTGGTAGGAAATATAAAGCACAATAAGTATGTATGTGTATATATACACACATATGTATATATACACTCATGCACATGTGCTCAGTAAAAACTGGGTAAAACTGCTGAAGTTGTTCTTAATTTTGTAGGAAGTTCAGAGCGTGATTAGTAAAGAAAGTCAAACTTTAAAGGATATCATGGAGAAACTCCGGATCAAGTATTCTGAAATGTATACAGTAGTTCCTGCAGAGATTGAAACACAGTTGGAGGACTGCAAGAAAGTATTGCAAGACCTAGAAGACAAGGTAACTGTTGATGTAATATTCATATTTACCTTTTTTTACTGTATAAATACATTTTAGGTATTTATAAGTATATGTATAAGTACAGCAATATTTGATGAATGTTGTAACTATAAATTTCAACTTGAAACACTGATCATTTTCACTTGCATTTTCTTCTCAGTGAAAATGTATGCATAAGGAAAGATTCCTCATGTTAACTGTCTCCTTGTAGAATACCCTTACAGTAAGCAGTTTGAATATAATATTTTTCTTTTCCATTAAAAGGAGACGTGGCAGGACCACTAGCAATGAAGTCTTGGATATAGTATTGATCCTGTCTTCTATCCAGTCGGATTCTTGAACTGAACTAGTAGTCAAAGCCCTTTGGGAAGTTTTTATAGCTTAACTGAGAAGATACTTTCAAAACTGAGTTAAAAGAGGACTTTGAAACTGGATTTTTTAAATTGAATTTGCACACATGGTAGGGTATCATGGCATGGTCCTTTATACCATGCCTTGGGGCATGGTTGCATTTCTTTGAAAGCAGGCAGGGAATTTAAATAACTAAATAACATTGCTTCAACTTTTTGCAGTGCTTTTTATCTACAGTGGGTATAAACAGTTAACTGAATGCAAAATTAAAGGAAAATAGAGTAATAGTGTAAGTTTGGGGTCAGATTTTAGCCTGGTATAATAATTACAATTGTTATTTATTCGTGTTACTTTTTAAAAGAAAAAAATCTTCATTCTCTTATTTCAGAAATAATAATGTTTAATGCTAACTTTAAAGGCTAAATCTTGGTTGATTTGATAAAACTTGAAAGTTTAATAAAACGATTTTGAAATCCAGTTACTTGTTAGTGTCTATCAGATTACTAATTCATTTTATGTTACATTAAATATTTAGAGTCATATTCATTAGCGCTTACTAATTTTAATTTGGTTAACTTTGTAATTTCTGTTTCAAAATGGAACCAGTCTTTGTAGAACCAACAGCTGGGTAGGAGAGAGAATGGGAAGGGAAGTAGAATAGTATTTATTCTTTGGGGTTTTTTTAGTTGTTTACTGTTTCATTTACTGAGACAAAATATTATCCCAATGCACGTTACCTATTGGATGAAAGAACTGGTTCTGGAAACTAGATAACATTTTCTTTTCACATTTAGGTTATGGAAAACAATATAAACTATCTTGGAATTTTTTAAAATGCATTTAGGAAACAAAATAAATCCTAGTGGAATTAGAGATCAGTTTAGTTACATACTAGGAGATACCAGCATGTGTTAAACTGAATTAACTTGTCATATTTTAATGGCATTCTGCTTTCTTCTAAATCCGCTAACCTAAAAAAGAAAATAAATTGTACTTTTGATGCCATGCATTTTATGTGAATATTATAATAGATTTATGCCGGGAAGAAGACTTGAAATTAAAAGCCTGCCTTACTGATGACCTGAACATTGACAGATGCATCATTTTTTCTGAGGAAAGATATGAAGCTGGTGCCTAGTCTGCTTTCTCATTTCCAACTGTGTCGTGTCATTCATACATGATTCTTTTTTGGGAAACTATCACTAAAACATCAATAATTTTTCATGTTCAGTATACTTCAGGGTAGTAATGGTCAGGTGTTTAGTGATTACAGTCTGAGTTCCTTTTTCCAAAGAGTCTGAGGCACTAAGTACACACTGGACTTGAGTATTTGAGAGGGGCACTGTAGTTCTTTTCTCTATATATTTATTTTGATTAATGCAATTTTATCATTACAATACCTTACTATGGGTATTATTATATTGGTCTGCCACTACGTTAGAATCTATAAATAATAAATGATAAAATTAAGAAATAAAAACAGATAAATAATTTATTAACTAAATAATTATCTTAATTCCTCTTCCCAGAAAAAGCATATAGTGTTTCAGTATAAGAAGCTTCAAACCAGAATAACTACTACTAGAAATCTTTTACATCAATGCAGCATAACGCTGTTCAATGTGCATATGTCCCATAAATCATGGGGCTGCAGGACACAAAGAATTTACCATGATTTAACAATTTCCTGGTGCTTGGCTGACCCTAGCAGCTAGCAGGGTTTAGTAAAGACAGACATCACTTTGGACTAAGAGCAAGGACTTTCTCACTCCCTGCACTTCATCTAGTCTATCGTAACCTGGTACCCTACTGTGTCGCTCAGTTCTGTGCTTGGGCAATTACTCAACTTCAGCTTACTTGAGAGTTTTTCTCTTTACATAGAAAATCAGGCCCTCCAGTGTACCAATTTTTCACTTCTGTGGAGTTCTGCAGAGGGAAATTAAGTTCCACGTATTTGATGGGGCTCAGAGCCTTTTATTTCAGTAACAAATCTCTAAATTTATATTTATAAATTCACTATATATTGATGCACTTCCACGTTCCCTTATTTCTTATATGGAAGTAATAGCTGTCAGCTGAGACATAAAGGTGTCATTCTAGGTTTCTTGCAGCACGAATCTAAATCCGACCCTTTCCACAATGCAGTGTGATTAGCCTCTGTTACAAATTAGAACAGGGGCAGCTGAAATGAAGCGCCCAGGGAATTGCAATGTCTTATTTGTTTCTTCCTTCAGGGATTGCCTTTCTTGACCAGTCATTTTTAAGTGAGAGGAACTGAACAGCATTATAAACATTGAACCTGCTCACGTTAATGCTTCTTCCTGCAAATGTAATTCCATTCCTGTGTTTAAGTGACTCGTCAAGAAAAACATAAAAAGAATTTGAATATTTTTGGTGAGGTGGCACACAGAAACAAGCAGATCTTTGTAATCTCACCTACCGTTTTCTCTTTACTCTGACAGGTTAGCTTTGAAATCTTGCAGAGCTCTCCTCAGTACGTGCTGAAAAGAAAAGCAGAAACTATTAACAATGGCCTTCAAGCTATTGAAAAGATGTTAAAACAGAAGAGTGAAAACATTGCAAAAGCCAAAGAAGTTCAGAAGGTAATCTTGCCAAAAAAATTTTGTGGGTGTTAAAAGAATTTTGGTTGTTTCTACAGAGCCTGGTTTATCAGAGTGTAAAGTGGCCCCCCATTCATTTTATGTCTGTAAAAGGTGAAGTACAAGCAAGCATTTAGCTGGTGAATATTTACCAATTCTTTCTCACAGGAAAATATGTGGTTTCTTCAACTGTGAAACACACGGGTAGATGCAGTGTGTTCTGTTCTCATCATATCAGTTTTGAAATCTTTGCAATTCCACATGCCCCACATGAAGAACAAATAACTCTGCTGTTATATTTGAGCCTGACCTTATATTTAATTTCCCCTCTCGCCACATGCAGCAAATCTGGGATATGCTGGACCTTTGGCATTACAAACTCAATGAACTGGATGCAGAAGTGCATGATATAGTAGAGCAGGATTCCTGCCACGCACAGGAGTTGATGGATATCTTAGTGGCCCCTCTTCAGCAGTACCAGCAGGTCTCACAACTTGCCGAGCGCAGAACTGCCATTTTAAACAAGGTAGATGCAAATGTAGAAGTTTAAAAAATCTCACATCTTACAAAAAAAAAACAAAATAAAGGCTTTGCATAAAATATCATCAAAGGCTCTCAAATGAATAGACTGTCAAAAGTAGGTGCATTTGCTTGTTGTAGCTAAGAGTTTCTGGATTGGCAAGCATCACCTCCAGCTGCTACCCCAAAGGACCAGCTCTGCACCGTCATTGATGGGGGTTAGCTTGGGCTATTCATGCCCCTGGATGGGTGATGAGATGCTTCTCTATGACTCTGCTAATAGGCTATCTATTTAAGTAGCATTGCCATATACATCGCAACAATGCCCCCATGAAATGTAAGCACATAAACACCAAAATTACCTTTGGTGATATCTCTCAGGAGATAGCCTGAAATCATGAAACTTCCAGAAAAATTACAATCTTTATTTCACCATACTAATTTAACTGATCTTGATGAAAATGCATCTCTCTTTCTTTTAATCTTGTCCATAGAAGTGTTTATCCTATACAGTGGATAGAAATGCATTTGTGCCTTTTTCTAAAATTCTGTCATTTCCTAGGCTGCCAACAAGGTGGAAGAATATGATGAACTCTTGAAGAATGTGAAGGTTTGGATAGAAACCACCAACTGCTTGTTAAGAGCAGATGCTCAAAGTGACTCTGCAAAAAGCTTACGCAAACATACTGATGACCTTCAGGTAAGTGTTAACGCAGATATATGATCTTGTTAGACCTGATTGCTCTGTACAGACACAATTTTGCATTCTTAAGTACTACTGACATAAATAATTTACTGTTTTCAGTAAATCCTTTAAATGAAAAATAGTTATAGATGACCCTTGTGAAATATAGATACTTTTCGGTGTTGGACATACCTATCTTGTGAAAGTGCTGAACTGGAGTGCATCTGTCTTCCAAAAATGTGTTTCTTCTGTTACCCTTCTGTATGGCTATGGTCAGTTTTTACTGCCTGAATATATACGGTTCTTTCTGTATTGTGTGTTTGTGATCCAAAAATGGTAAAGTGCTTTGATGTCAGTGTGTTAGATGGAAACTTGAAGTGAATTGTGATTTGCAAGGCAGTTCTCGCTGTATCTTGAAGGTAATTCTGATTGGTAATTTCAAGAATCTGTAATATTACAGGGAAGATCAGGGCCAGGCACGTACCAAGACGATTTCTGGCAATTTCATATTTGAAATTACAGTTTTCTATACATCCACTCCTTGACTTGTGCCAAGAGAGAAAGTTAGTGCTCTGAACATAGATATCTTTTTTTTTAAATTAAAACTAATAAGAATTCCTTACAAGAAGTAGCTGATTATTCTGGACTGATATGTTACAGAGCATGTAGCCGTAATGGGGAGATTGTGATTTCCAAAATCTGTGAATGTCTTTGTGACAAAAGGTTATTGTCTCCTGCATTTGTGGTTTGGAGTGTTTTATGTGTTCTGGGCTAGGAAACTAGTGGATTTGGAAGTGCACCCAAGGCTTGCATTAGAATTGAGACATGCATTCAGACCTTTCCTTCAGTGGATCACATGCAACCCTCATGTTCTTCATGAAGGCATTTGCTGTAATTAATCCAAAAGCTCATCCACTTAGCTGAAGGAGATGAGAAGAATCTTCCCATCGTGCACAACTGCCCAGATATTTTCTGGAGCATTTTGTTACATCTGCTGTCTGCAGGCTGCTATGCAGAAAACTCTTTTCAGATGTCTGGCTATGTCTTGTTCATACTTTTTAGTAGAGCCTCTAATGATAGGACAAGGGGTAATGGTTTTAAACTAAAAGAGGGAAGATTTAGACTAGATATAAGGAAGAAATTTTTCACAATGAGGGTGGTGAAACCCTGGCCCAGGTTGCCCAGAGAGGTGGTAGGTGCCCCATCGCTGGAAACGTTCCAGGTCAGGTTGGATGGGGCTCTGAGCAAGCTGATCTAGTTGAAGCTGTCCCTGCTCATTGCAGGAGGGTTGGACTAGATGAGCTTTAAAGGTCCATTCCAACCCAAACCATTCTGTGATTCCATGTACTTGGGGTCAGCCTGACCATGGCACAGGAGCTGGAGAGGAATCTTCTCCAGGATCTCATAGACCTCCCTCTGAGTTTGAAATCTTCTTCATGCCTTTTGCCATGCTTATGTAGACTTATTTTATTTAATTGATTCCCTTAAAATTATGGCATCAGTCTCAGTTTTCTGCCTGTAAGATGCAGCAGTTCAATTCCCTTAAGAGTGAAGTGTTTTAGCCTGAACCAAGCTTTTGGGAATATATGTAATGGTCAATGACATACAGGAAACTAAAACTCATTCTTTCTCGTCCTAACCTCTGTGAAACTTTCATGTTCACCATTGATGGATCGAACCTCTCTCTTGTCTCCAGATGGCCTTGGAAGACTCAGAGCAAAAGCAAAATCTTCTACATAGTGTTTACTTGGAGCTGGAGGAGCTAACACCAGTTTTTGAAACGGACAGTGTAATGCAACAGCTAAATGAAATAGATGATCAAGTAGCAACTTTGCAGCATGAGATAGCAGAGATTCTTCCACAGATTCAGCATGTGGCTGATGTAAGTTCGGGTGATCTATAAGTACCTTTTATCAGAGCTTCATCATATGTTATGAAATACAGCTTATATTACCTGCATAGAAAAAAGGTGTGCTGGTTTTAGTAGGTGTGCCAAGTGAGGAAATTAATTGTTTGGAAACAAAGCATCAGGTGTTTGTTATCTAATTAAGCTGTAAAGTTCAGGAATATTGATGAAACTCCTTGTTTAGGAGGAGAAATGCTTGTTGACTGGCAAATTAAAAGGGCTTATCTTGCTGGAGGGTAGGACTCCTATTCAGAGGCACCTTGACAGGCTGGAGAAATGGGCAGACAGAAACCTCAGGAAGTTCAACAGAGGCAAATGCAAAGTCCTGCACCCAGGAGGGAACGTGTTCAAATACCAATACAGGCTGGGGGCCAACCAGATGGAAAGCAGCTTTGCGAAAAGGGCCGGTAGTCCTGGTGGACAACAAGTTGATCCACCATGCTGTGTGGATCATGCAGCAGCATGGCGTTGCTAAAAGAAGGCCAACAGCATCCTGGGCTGCCTGAGCAAGAGTGTAGCCAGGAGGTCCATGGGAGCAATCTTTCTTTTTGGCACCTGTGAGATCATATGCGGGTGCTGTGCTCAGTGTTAAGTTGCCCATGTAAGAAAGACATAGACATACCTGGAGCAAGTCCAAGAAGGCCAACAAGGTAGTCGGGGGGCTGTAACACAGGAAGTAGGAGGAAAGGCTGGGAAACCTGTCTCAGTTCAGCCTGGAGAAGAGACAGATGGAAGAACTACCATCTATATACTAGGAAGGACTTTATTTTGCAGTGAGATTGGTCAAACACTACATCAGGGGCCCAAAGTGGGGGTAAAATCCCCACCCCAAGTGTCTTTGTTTAGCCCACCTGTGTGCTAAATGCTAGCAATTGCTCTATCACCCAAAAACCCCTCCCAGCCGAGGAAGGGAAATTGGGGAAAGGAAGGAAACCTGTGTGTCTGAAATAGGTTGAAATAGAAACAGATTTAATAAAACAATAAAACTAATATTAATACTAAACCAATATAGAGTACACAGAGTTATACTCAGCCCACATAGTGGTCGCGAGCTGTGTGCTCCCAGCAATGAACGCTGGTCGGCGAACAATGCGAGCAGCACAGCTCCAGCGAAGGGAGAGTAGGCAATGGCCGAGACCCTCCAGGGATGGCAGCAATGGAGAGAGCGAGCGAGCCATTCCCAGCAGTTCATGGTGAGCGTGACGTTTATGGTATGGAATACTTCTGTCGCGCAGCCTGGGTCAGCTGCCTTGGCCTACATTCGCCCTAGCTTTAGCACCTGGCTATCTCAGTACTGCTAGAGGCCTTGATCACTGTGGAAACCCGCATGCCATGGCTGGCCATGAACTAAAACAGTGTCCTATCAACTTTGTTCTCACAGTAACAGGTGCTGTAGCCTTCTTAGAAAGGCTTTCCTGAACAGAAAACTGATTTTATGATTCTACCCCAGCAAAACCAGGACACCAAGAGACACCCAAATCTCAACAGGATCAGGCCCCAAATGACCTGCTCTGATGGGCACCAGAGACCTCCCGAGGTCCCTTCCAACCTAATTTATTTTGTGACTCTGTCTCCATGAGAGTTCACAAGCAGCTGTACTGTGTGTGCATCCATTTTCCATCTGACTTAAGACTCTTCATATAGGAAGCTGCAGCAATGTAATTAGACCAGTTTCTTGTGCTGATAACTATCATCACTGGAAAAGTGTCACTACTGGTAATTTATAATGTGAATTTTCAAGGATATTTAAATTCTGTATTCAGGGTTTAAAACAGACCAGGTGAACTTAGATACTTAATTCCTCCATAAGCTATGACGATACATAGTTTATAATAACTAGTCTTTTCATTGGTAGCAGCCATTAACATATCCTGCATATTCTGTACTTGTTTTTCAGTATTTCTTTTTAAATTCAAGTGAAAGGCAGAAATGCAAGCTCGCTTTGGTATTTGTACTATATATAAATATTCTGTTTGTTTCCAAAATCTAGGAATTGGATGCCATTGAATCTCATGTGAAAGTGTTTGAGAAGGACGTGGCCAAAATGAAGACAATCCTGTCATCAGAAGATCTGTTAGAATTTTCTCCTAAAGACCAACTTAAACATGGACAGGTCCGTCAAAACTCTTACATAGCCTTTTTTTCCCCTATATATTTATGCATAAGTTAGCATAAATATGCTTCCACAATCATAAGGCTGTGTTGTGACTGCAAATTACCATGAACAACTTTTTAGTATATGACTTTCAAATGTTAGTATCACACAAATTCTAACTCTCAGGTCAAAGACTGAAAGCATTATTTCAGTCATGATTTTGGCTACATGCTTCTACAGTAGCAAGTAGTGCAATCCAAGAGGAGCATATTCGGTAGGGCAAAACAGTTGGTGTAGAGGACCTGATATCTCTGTTGTATGTGTCTTGGGGGCTTACTTTGAACTGATCCTGTAGAACGGACATCCATTAGTGGCTGGGTGTCTTCAGAGGCTCTTCTGGATAGTATCTTCTGCTTTAGTTTCATTTGAAAGGAATCCAGTTCGCATGCTCCAAGACAACTGCACAATGTAAACCCTAAGGTGAGACTGTTGGGAGATCCCTTCAAGAAGCAGAGTCGTGGTTTGAACAAAAACATTTGAAATTAAAGCACTATTGAGAACATGCCCATAGCGAACTTGAGTATGTAACTTAAGCACACGTTGTCAGGCATACCTGCTGTGTTTGAGTGTCTCTGTTTTTGGAAAGTTTATGGCCTTTCAGAGGTGCTTGCTGCACATCAGTCTATTTAGCATCAAACAGGGAGTAATCTGAAAGTCTGAAGATCAGGCCCTATTTTTCCAAAAATGGAGGCAATATTTAGCAGATGTTTCTGGAAATGTAGGCTGGAGTCACTTACCATAAAACCATTTAATCATGCAGGGACTTCACTACAAAGATACCTTGGCCAGGTGGTTTTCCTTTCTTTGCTCGAGTGAAGTAAAGCAAAGCGTTATGGTATCTTTTATTTTATACCATGTGGAGTCCACATTGTTAGCTGACTGAAACGCAAAAGGCATGGGTTCAGTTTCAGGGGAGGCATAAAAATGTCTCATACTTCTCATAGCTTTGTCATCCAGAGAGCAATTTTATAATGGCTACATTATATGGAGAAACTAAAGTAATATTTCTTCTGGAAAATAATTTTTACATACTTCCTTATTTTAAATTGAAGCCTGGATAGTATGCTAATAACAAAAAAAGTCCTGATACAGGCTGCTTATGAATGAGAGAATAAGCATCTCTATTGCAATTGGGTTCTTTTAAAATGAAATCTTCTTGAGAGGTAATTTAACAAAAATATCAGTAATTAAAAGGCCCAGAGGTGGTTTGTATTTATATTTTTTTCTTTCTTCTGAAGTTCCCAGCTGAATGAGGTCTCAGGATTATTTCATATTTCTTTAGGAGAACCAAGATGTTGTGAGTTGGTATTGCCATTCTGCGGGAAAAAGATGGACTTCACAACTCTATGAGAGTTATACTCCGAAGCCGTTTATTGTCTTGTCTGACTCCAATACATATCATAATTTTTGTTTAGTCACCACGCACACACTCATGATTGGTTACAGCTTGTTATACACATTATTGCAATTGGCTGTATACAAAATACCACGCGCTGTCCACGTGCCTCTCACACAGTCAGGATTCGCTGCCTGCAGGTGTCCATGCGCTCCTTTGCTTCCTCGTAGTTGTTTACCACAGATCCTTCTCCTCAAGGCCGAGCCGTGCAGATGTCCAGCTGTTTACCAGCTTCTCAATGCCACAGCTCCTTCTTAAGGTTGAGCCGTGCAGATCAATGCCACAGCTTCTTCTCCTTAAGGTTGAGCCATGCAGAGTGATCCCAACACCATTCTGTCTCTCCTAAGTTGATCACAGAGTCTTTCATAAAACATGTATTGTGGTATGAAACTGCACATTTCTGTTCATCCAGAACTGATAAAGGTCATTATAAACTGTACATCCACTCGGGGTGCTGTGATATGAAATGCTGTCTTTGACAGGAAAGCCATCTTCAGAGGTTTCTCCTGGCTTCTGTCCCTCTTCATCATCTCAGCTATGTTGATAAGACTGTTTATACAACCATCATAAAATGGCTACCTTTAACATAGGATATTTCGTGGCTGGTTTGCAGCACATAAAAGAAAAAACAGAGTTGACTAGAGTGATATCAAAGGGTTTGCAGCAGTTTTTTAACTGTCTTCACTGACAAAGATGTGCTACTTTGAAATGACACGCTTAGTAAATAGTAACTTATCTGAATGTGACCTTTTTTTGTCACTGTGCAAACTTTATGTATGTATATCCAGAAAAAGCGGAATTTGATATGTAAGTTATGTCTTCCTCTTGCTTTAGACAACCTCACCATGGATTTTCACTTGTTTGTTCCAAGATGAAAATATTCTTCCTTCTTAAATGGAAAACTCACTAGAGACAACTTTTGCACATCATGACAGTAGTATAAATTTTCAGTGTTGATTTTTGCAACTCAGTATCACATCCATCATCTATCCTGTATCCTAATAGGTTATACTCGACCATGTTGGTCCCATGCAGAAGACCATTGTTCATATACAGTCCTACGAAGAAGCACTTCAGCTACCAGGGGTGAAAATGCAACCTTTCTCAGTCTTCCAAAGGGCAAGACAACTCTTGAGAGAATTGAAGAAATTAGAAAAAATTACTAAGGAACAAAATGACCTGCTGGAGGTAATTGATTTTTTTGTTATTGTTGTTTTTTACTGTCACTTAAACCACCCTTATTTAATAATAATTTTGATTACTAGATAATACTGTTTTTACAGGCATATAGTATACCTACTATGTCTTCTATGTAATGGTTTGGGGATTTTTTTTGTTCTTCTTTTTTCCTGTGTAGTTTGATACAACAACAAGGCACGCTGGGTAGTCTTGAAATTCATTTCAGTTTTCCAATTCAGTCACAACTGACACCATGTGTTTTAGCATTTTGTAGAAGAAATGAGGGCCTAAGTCTCTTATGACCCAGGTTTGCACAACTGATGATTGAAGTCCAGTGCTATTTGTAGGTGCTCACATCTGCAACGTTCAGGTCTTTAAACTTATCTTGAACATGGAAATTCTTTGTTGACAGTTATTAGATAGAAACTGCTGGCAATTAATAGCAGAAATTCTTTTACTAAAGATGATCCTCCTAAATCCGTGAGCCAGGAAAGTGACCATTTTCTAGTGCTGTCACTTGGTTAATACATTGTTTTGAGGCAAGACGACTCCTGTCCTCAAAAGGTTCCATGCAAGGATGTGTCTGCACAAGTGAACAAGTGACAGGGGGCTTGGAGAGGCTGTTGGCCAGACCAGGTTTGGAAACAGAAGTGATATAACAGCATTGCTGCGACTCGTGGCTCTAGGAGAAGGCAGTGCTGGCGGGGGTCAGTGAGCGTTAACTCATGGGCAGTATGAGTTAACAAAACAGCTACGCTGGCTCCAAACCTGAAGTGGTGTCTCTGCAGCACTTCACTGAGCGATGTGTACCAGCTCAAGAAGGTTTTAATTCTGGGATATCTGTGTCACGCTCCATTGCCCAGGGTAAATATACTTGGGAGGCAATTGGTTATGCATGTTCCCACGTCAACAGAGGTATGAAAATTCTAATGTGACCCATCCATTTCTCAGCAGGTTGATAGCAACACCTAGAAAAATGATACAGTATCTTTGCTGATTTGGTTTTCCAAACCCATTACAGTAAAACAGAATGCTTTAGAACATCTAACTTCTTACTGGGCATTTCAGAGGCCAGGCAGCCACAAGTGGCAGCTAAAACTTTGATTTTTAGTTTATGAAATTAAGAGCACCACATCAAGAGGAAAAACTCAAACATGCTACATGACTAATGCATGCTTGGAGTTCAGAAAAAAGCAGGGACTATGTGAGATCTGTATGATTCCTACGGTCTTTTTTTAGTCCATACAATTTCTTATGTCTGAAAAACGGATGTGGTAAAACATACCTTTTTCAGAGAGTTACTGGATTAAATACTCAAGAATTTTCAGAACACTTTAAAACTATCAGAAGCAGGGTGCTTTGCAATTGTAAAGTGTTACCATGAGACTTCTAACTGGTTTATGTGGAGCATTAGGTCAGGGTTTAGATTCTTCTCCTTTTTGAAACAGCTGTAACCTTTTTTACTAAGCATTTGCCTTTATCTTACAGGCATCCAACAATCTGTAGCTGAGTGAAATTTCTTTGTGAGAAAACAGATTGGAAAAATTGCAATTCTTGGCAGATAGGATATCAAACTGTGCAAAAAAGATTTTCCAAGTCCTGTTGAATGGGTTGAAAGCAACAGTACTACAATCCAAGTCTAGCACCAGCTAAGACAGAACAAAGGATAAATCTATTGAAGGATGGCATTTTGAGTGCTGCATTAGAAAGGTAGTAAGTATCCTGATAGAGAGGAAAGCAAATGGAAGGCAAGCTTCCTGTACAAACATCTACATAGATGTTTTTTTTCCTGAGGATTAGTTTGGAAATTTTAGTGTTTGGATGTGTTTGCCCATATTTTGCTATCTGTGATACAGTAGGATATTTCATTAGTAACTTCTGTATAATTAAGTTGCAGTGTAACACCTGAAAAAGCATAACAAAACCAAAAGCTGTAATAGGTAGTGTAAATGCTTTGGGGCAGGAATTTAGATGACTTAGATCTGTGCTGAATGTTGCCCTCTGTTGTTTATTATGGCTTGTCAAGTACCACACCTGTCACTACCTAAATAACGTCATCAGGAAGAGTGGCAGTATTTGCATATATAATGATTTACTGTGCTCAATTTTAGGAAGCTCTTCCATAACAAACACAGTGCCTGCCTGCATGTACACTACGGGCAGGTGGGCCTTTTCCATGGGTAGGTCTTCTAGTATTAGCACAACATGAAAAGTAAAGAGCAAATGTTAAGCAGGAAATAACTTGAAAGAGAGGTAACACTTCTAGGAAGAGATTCAGTCCCACATATATGGCATAATTTATATTATATTAGTAAAAGAAAAAAAAAAGATTTTTTGCCTCTCAGTGGAAGGCAGGGAACAGATGACTTCTCTTCAGTCTATATACAAGAATATTAATATTCTTTAGTTAATCAAGGAAATTTGAGGTCGTATGCATTTTATCTATTACTAAACACTCCTGTTCATGCGGAAGTGAAGGTATGGGTAAGAGGATCTCTCTTTTAGAAGGACTTTTAGTTTGTCATTAAAACTGAGCAGGAGGAGACCTATTCTTTTTTTCCTCCTCTTATTCTTTAGCTATGGCATTAAGATTATAGGCCACAATTAATATTGGTGGGGAAAATCGTTTTTTCTTCCTTTTAAAACCTGTAAGTAAAAAAAAAATTTAAAAATCATTTAGAACATTCTTAGTTTGCGTTTTATTGGGAGGGAGTGCTATTATGAAGAAGTGACTGAAGAAATGGCACCGTTACTGTTCATAGCAGGAGAGACTGCTCTGAAAGGGAGAGTCTGTGCATGCTTTGCGGAGAGAAGCTGTCAGGCTGTTCAGGTGCTGCTGTCATCAGCGTAAGTTCAAGCTTGTTGACAATAGGCTGCATTTTCTTCGTTACCTTTTCCAGATGCCTGAGGAACAGTTGTTAAATATTCTTTGGTTCTCAGCCCATGGGTCAAAAAACAAAGAGCCACCAAATGTTCTGTGAATTAAATGTTGTCGCAAAATATTCTGATTTGTAGTTGCAACAATTATTAATTAATCGTAACTACCTGAGACATCGTGACAGGCTGTGGCTCACAAACACGAGCAATGTGTGTGGGGAGATTGCTGATTTCTGCAGGAGCAGTAAATCATCAGGGTTGTTAAGATTTTGCTCTTATGGTCAAATGAGTAAAAGTGAATTTGGCTGTTTATAACATCTAATATGTTTTCCTATAAGTCATGTAAGAAGAGGAAGCTTACACAAAGTGGAAATACTTACCATTTTTATAGGAAGTATTCAAATTGTCAGATACTGCGGTTGGCTTATCCTCTGAGCTGCGGTGTCTGCTTACTGTACAGCACAGTTCATTTTTGGTCAGTGCAGAGCTAGCTGGCAGTAAAGACCTAAGCACCAATAAAAACCAGGTAGGTTTTCTAACTTGATATGAAACCCTGTAATTTCTCTTTTTCTCCAGCCTGTTCTAAATTGTAATGAATGTGATTAAATATGCTCCATTTGCATTTTATACCAAATTCATAGCTTTACTCTGGAGTAAGCAAAGATGTGCTCCTGGGCAGAATACCCACCATACATTTACTTATGGGTAGAAGTTTGTTTGTCTTTAGTAAGTGGATAATAAACTTTGTGAGGATAGAGGATAGGGTTGTGCAAAGTTAGCAGAACAAACACGGTTTCTTTTACTTGCAACTACAGATGCAAAGGAGGCTCCAGTACTCTTCGGTACAAATTTCTTGCATTACTGACTAGTTTGTTTCTGTACTAGTTAATTCAAAATTATTTATGAAACTTACTATTTCACAGGAAGCTGTAAAAAAAACAGAAGAATGTGAGCAAGAAATTGAAAAGTTGAAACAATTCTTAAAGAACCACTTGGTTGAAATATCACATGAAGATCAACCACTGGCTCAGAAGACTCATTGTCCAGAGGTGGGTTTCATTGTTCTTTCTCTCATGTCTGTATGTCTGTTACTTGTCCTGACTAACACTAACTATGATGATGCAGAGCACTGAGAAATAGCAGTGTGCTTCCCCTCCCTACTATAGTCAAGCAGGCAACTGAGTGCCATGGTGTGACTACAACATATGTACGTTGACGTATACCAAGAGATACTACAATTAATATTAGTTTGCAAGTCGGGTATATCTTTCATAATATACTCCTTACTGATTTTGATGTGTCATTTGTGCCTATATCAACTTCTAAGGAAAACTTAGAGTGCTGTTTTCATGACAGCTGGCAGCTGTTTTGGTGAAACAATATGCAGGATGGATAGCTTTCCTGTGCTCAGCATCCTGATAACATTGCTGAGGTAGCAGCTTGAGATGGTGCATAAGGAGAAAACTGAGTCCTTTTCTGATCACTGACAGTGCAACAGTACTTTTGGTGATTCTGGTTAGGGTTAGATTCTTTAGACTCTTTCCTTGTCCTCACTGCCACACTGTGTTTTCATCTACTGACAAACATGTGTTGCTTTTCTCCCTGCAGTCAGCTGCTTTCTTTAATGGATGAATTGATTATTTAATGCAAAAATAAGATGTGTTTTAAGGACAGCACTGCAGAAGTCAGGAAATTACTAATTAAGTGTAATAACTATTTATAAAGTGCCTCTGAAATGCTTGGCTTTTTGCAATCAGTCACAATGAAGTTAGTACACATACATTGTACTTCCCTAATAACTATAATCACTCGATAGGCTCCCAAGTACACAACTGCTCCACTTTCAGGTGGTTGGATGTTGGAGACTTGATGCTAATACTAAGTTTGACTCATTTCCTGATTCTTACTTGGTTTTGTCTTTGAGTGAAGGATTTTCTGTCTATTTGTTCTAGAAGAAAATCTGTTTCATAATTGTAGCATTTCATGAATAGAAGTGGGCAATGGAATTGCCCATCTTAATGAGGGGCTTCAGATGAAGCAGGGATGTTAATAAAGATTTGGTTTCTTTGGAGTTTTTTGGCTAGTTAAGTTTGCAAAACAGTAGCTGGTAAATGTAAGCTGTAAAGTCTCCTCCTGCAATGAAACAAATAGAAATATTGTTATTAGTGAACATTTATAAAAATATGCCAAATTCTCCTGGATGGCTGTTTCTTCATTCCAATGACATTTTCTTGCCTCTACCTTTGGAAGATTTTACCTTGTGTTTTTGAGTGTACAAAGGGAAAAAACATCCTTGTTTGAGCAGAGTTCCCACGTCCTTTGAAACTTTGCTGGGGTTCCTGCCTCCACCTTCCCTGTCATGCAGCCATGCTAGGGCTGTCAACAGAAGAAGCTGTAGTCAAGACAGAACCAGCAGTCTTACTGCTTTCATCTGTTACAGATTATTACTTGCGTAGCATTATTCACACCATGATAGAGCACAGTGTGGAATCAATCCTGTTCTTATTTCAAGCCTAGCATCAAAGCTTGCTGCAATGGACTGAGCCCAGTGTGCAGCGGGATATTTAGCAATGTTTCAGTTTTCTAAGCAAACAGCAATGCTTCAAAGAGCTTTATCACTTTCAGTAATGAAGAGAGTAGGGCACTTTATTCCTTGCCCTGTCTCACTCTGTTATTTGTTATGCTTTCTTCGCTCATCTGGACACTGGGTGGTAAGGAAAGACCCTAGCAGAAAGCTCTAAGGGCAGAAGACCAGCTAGAGCAATAGTCATGGCCAAGGAGGAGGCAGAGACAGGTTTATTTCCCACTTTGTCAGTGCAGAGTTACTTGGATTATTGTTTAATCCCTGCAGAACAGTAAGTATTTTCTTTGTATTTTGTTGGGGACCATTGTTCCCAATATAACATCCAAAGACATGGGCTAGTTTTGGCCCTAGCCATGTCACTAAAACCCACTGAATGGTTTGTTTCCTTCTTTTAGGCCAGCTTCAGCAAAGATGACTCAGCCCTGAGCTACCCTTTGCTCTTATCAAGACTATCCCAAGTGTTTTGTGTCAGGTTTCCAGAGAAGGTAGTAGGAAGTAACATCACCTGCTCTGACACACAGAGTAATGTAACCCAGCTGCATTCCCTCTGTCCTGAAGGAAACTCCTATTCCTATGGCTATGCAGGACCTAGTTAGAATTAGTTATCCAGCCTTTCACATTTCCTTCCAGACTACCACCTTCTGCGTTACAGGCAGCAAGTGCTGTCCTGAGCTGAATCTGTTGCTGCTGTTTTACATGTATCTGGAAATCTGCAGTGACAATGGGGAACTGTCCCAATGCCCTGAAAAAGAAAAAAGGGGAAATAGCCCCAGTCCCAGTAAGATGCATCACTGGTGTCACCTGTTACATTACTGTTTGGTTAAATAAGGAAAATGGATGCTTACGGATGTTGTTGCTCCTTAGGGAAAAATGGAAGCTGTAAAAGAAGAAATCATAAAGCTATGCCAAAGAAAGGAAGATATCCTTACTGGGATGAAGAATTCAATGTCTGAGCTTCACCAGCGCTTACAGCAAGAAGTGCCTGAATCAGGAGATGAACCCACAGCCTGTGTATTAGCACAAAGTGACTTGATTGGGACTGATGTTTCTGGTCAGCAGGTAAGTGGAGCACCATGTTGTAGTCACTTACCCGAGAGCTGAAGAGGGAAGGTAAATAACCCTTCTTTCTCCAGGAGGAGTGGCATGTGAGAGGAGCACCTCTGCAGCAGTGAATCAATACTACTTCTCCTTCCCTTTGTGCTTCCATATGGTCCCAGAAGGGCTGAGTATGATGCATGTCTAGGAGAAGGTGGGGAGAGGTGTGCCTCTGTTTGCATGAGCAGATCCAACATGAAGTTTGCATCAAGCAATCAACAGCAAAATGCTCAATGTGTAGTTTTGTTGATAATCAGTTGTTCTGGGATTTTCAGTAAATTGTTTTCATGGAGCAAAATGAATTTTGTCCCAATTATAGCTGTGATGTTGAAACATTATAGCATAGAGAAATGTCCCAATTTGCAGAGGTATTTAGTACCTGCAGCTTTCTATTACTTTACTATAGGGTGATAGATGTTCAGTGCTTCTCCAAAAGTGGACCCCAAGTGGTAACTTTCTTTTGGTTTACAGGCAGAAGAGGCTTTTAATGTTCTTGTAATGAATAATTCATCTGTCTCTTTGTGTATATTTTTGTAGTTGAAAAAAAGAGGAATGATGTCTCTTCTACCTTCCTTAGATGAAGAATCGGAAGACTGTTCTTTCCACAGCAAGGTGAGTTCAGTGTATATCATATATACAGCTGTATATGCCAGACCAGACAAATTATGAAAAATGTGTAAATCCGAAATACTTCAGAACAAATTGAAATATCTATTATCACTCCAGGATACTAGGAAATAGCACTCAAGACAGCCTACCAATATTACAATACCAATATTACACAGCACCTCATTCCGTGATGTGTGATCCTGCTTTTAGTGGGATTGCTTATAAATATGGGCCTATATAACTATGTTTATATGTGGGGGTGGGGTTCAGAAAGAATTAGACAGCTTCTGAAGTGCTAAAACTTAAAAGAAACAACCAATATGATTTGTATGTTTGAGCTTAAGAAAAAAAAGGGCATGATCAGACTATTGGGAATGAAGTTAAGACATGAGAGATTTCTGGAAGAATGGGAGAAACAGGGAGGCACTGCTCAACACGTTGCTCTGAAACTGGGAAGTCTGAATGCCCTGGTGAACTGCAGAGGAGCAAAGCTGGGACTGAAGTTTCATGATAAAGTTAATAGCGTTTGGAAAAAGAAAAAAAAATCCATGAAACTTTCTGCATACTTTTCTGTACCCTAGGGACTAAATGAGATGTATTCAAATGAAATCAGGAATGTGCAGAAGTGCTGGTGAGCTTGTAGCCCAGATACCCACTTGCACAGCAGTTCCCAGACTGCCTAGGTTGGTAGTGACCAGCTACTGTCATCTGCATCTCCTAGAAAGGACAGTGGCTTCAACCAAGTTCTCAGGAATCTCTATTTCTTTGAAGTTCTCGCTATGGATATTAATTAGCCTTTTTGCTACATCCGTGTAATGAGAATCAAAAGGAAATGTGGCAAAGAGGTGATGGAGTATTGAAGGGGTTGCTTTAGGCTAGGCAAGGATGAAACTCCATGGCTAGACAGTGTGAAGAAGTCCAGGCAGCTTGGATAGAGGTGGTGTCTTACTACTCTGATCAAGCCCTTCAGTTTCAAGGTTTCTGATTCTGCAGCTTCAGTGGTGCAGTTTTCTTTACATACAGGACTTTTTAGGGGACAGGACAGGACAAAGATTGTTTTGTGTTGTTTTTTTATTTTTTTAAATAGAGTGAAAAAAATGAGGATACTCTGGGGTCTCTAGAGAAAACTGTCAGTGTCATCCAGCTGCCATTCATCTTGCAGCAGAGCTATAGAGCAAGGGAAGAGGTGCAATTTGAAATACAATAAAGATAGATAAACAAGGCAGAAATAGAGCAAAGTGTTACTAAAGGTTTGCAGTAATTTACATTGCCTGAAGGAATATCTGAGCTTCCTGCTCACAGGCTAATGCTGAGCTGTTACTGCTTTCAAAGGGAAGTACAGCCACAGAGAAAGATGCAAGCTTTCGGACTTCAGAAATAGATGATGAAAGGCACAAGGAAGACAGTGCAACCTCCTGGTCTTCTGGTACCTTGTCAGATGGCATTGTTCAGGTAATGCACTCAGGTTTATCTCCATGGGGATGGGAGTTCATCTTTGTGGAAAAGATCTGCAAAAGTATTGCTGAAGTCTGCAAAGCAAGAGAACTGTAGAAATGCAGGACATGATGGCCTTATTCAGATCTTCCATCTTCCATATCTTACTAAATCTTGCCATTTATAATCTCTTTTCCTGTTGCACATGTTGGTTGGACTCAATGACGTTAAGGATTTTTTCCAACCTAAATGATTTGGTGATTCTACATTAATTTCTTCTAGCCTGACAAAAATCCCAAAGAAATGCACATTTGGTCACAGCAATCTGTTTCACTAACTCCTGGAAAGGCTGTTCAACGTGCATTTTGTGGGGGATGATTTGTGGAAGAGGTTCTCTTTGTGCATACACCTGAGACACCCAATCAGGTGCAATTTTGGTGGCATTCTGCTCTGTTCTTCATGGTGTCTCGATAATGTTGTGATAGCTGCAATTGTTTGTTTCTATATATCGATATTACAGGCATAAGAGAATTTCTCTCTGTGAATACTCTTGGGCCAGGACCGATACAGTTTGAGTGGCTGCTGCCCTTTGAGGCTTCTTTAGCACAACAAGGCAATAATCAGGGAATAACAAAATCATTTAGGTTGGAAAAGACCTTTAAGATCATCAAGTCCAACCGTAAACCTAACACTACCAAGTCCACCACTAAATCATGTCCCTAAGTGCCACATCTACCCTACTAATAATGTTACAAATACTTCAGCTGATGTCTCTCTCTCTGCAGGATGCTGATGAGATAATGGAATCACACAGTAAACATGGTGAGGAAACATCTATGCAAACTTTGCAGAGCACTGAAGGCCCTGGCACAGGTGATGGCAGTCAGGCTATGGTGAGTTTGAAGGCCTGAAGTAGGCTGACCAATGTGACCTTTTGAGCTCATTGTATAACCTACCTAGTGGGCAGACACTCTGTTTCATTATAGTCATCCTACTGGATGAATACTTGTTGCAGTATTTACAATGTGGTAGGATACCTACAACCCTTTGTGGGCCTCTTTGTATTGCTGCTTTGGTTTATAATAAATACATGATTTGCTCCTTGAAAATGCAATTTACTAGGGAACAAAATGGAGTGTTTTCAGTACATAAGATGATGGCATTCATACAGGCATGAATGGAGGGGATCAAGTGATGTAAACATATATCAACTGTGGGATTTTTAAGCAGTTAAAGGAGAAATTAAGGAGATTGACACTCCTATATGTTGCTGCTTTGTGGAAGGCATGCACAGACTAAGGGAGGAGTAGTCAGCAGCCTATACGTTTTATACAAAAGTGCTTAAGGAGACAGACATGAATGCTCCAGGAAGGCCAGGAGCAGCAGACTGGTAGCAGAGCAGCCTCAGCTCTTCCTGGGTTTAGAGCATGGAAGAAGACAGAATCTGTCACTGCCTGGAGCAAGCCCCGGCCCCATGTCACTTTGTTTCCCATTGCCCCAACTTCTTCCATCATGCTTAACTTTTATAGTTAAAAAACCATAGCAAACTATTAAAACTCAGCCAGCAGCACAATATATTCTGTACTGGTATTATAAGAAATAGCCTCATGTATTATCTATGACGTAGGTGTATGCGGGATCTCTGTGTTTTTTCTCTCTGCTATGCTGTGATGCTGCTGGTCTCCGCGCGTGCAGGACATGTGTAAGCTCCCTTAGGTGGCCGCGGGAGATGTAGTCACTGCAGTACCCAAGCACGGTGGGCGGTTCGGCTGAGCACCCACTGCTTGTCTGTGACAAGCCTAGCTGAACTCCTGGTGGCACTGTAAATCTCCATTGAGGATAATGGGAATTTAGACACTTGTACTCAAGAGACTTGATCTCCAGCTGAATGTTTTGGGTTTCCAGGAGCCTTACAAGACAACATACGCCCTCCTGGCAATGCTGTGTGCCACCACTGTGTTTTGTTACTGTCTTGCCTTCAGGGGCACCCACAGCCTGTCAGACCCAGTGATACAGAAGTTGAGCGGAGCATTTCTTGAGCTGGACATGGCAGCTCTGTAGTCTGTGCAGAGAGTGCTGTCAGGGTCACAGCCAGGGTCCTTCTCTGCTCAAGTAGACAGGTTTCTTAGGAAAGGTCTTCTTTCCTCAAACCATATCAGAGAGCTTTTTTGCTTGCACCGTCTTTTCCCCTTCAGTGTTTTGCTACACTGTGACATTTCCATATGCTACACAGCTCCCTGTAGTGATTTTCTTTTTAATTTTTTTTTGTTAAATGAATTATTTACAAGATCAATTACTATTTGGAGACAGGAAGACATGTATTTTTAACTGGTAAATCTATTTGCTTTCCCTAGAGGTGTGTGTATGTGTAGACATTTATGAAGTCAATTGTATTTATGTTCTTTGTTTACAGCTTAACTGCATGCTAAAATTAAATACCTGCTATCTTAGTGATTGCTAAATGATACCATTTCCCCCCTCTTGCATGTTGTCCCTCCCATGCAAATGTACCTTCTTCCAAATTCAGTTACAGTAGCCTAAAACACAATTTAGGATTCATAAAAAATTTGAATTACTGGATGAGGAAGAAAAGATGGGTTACAGTTGTAGCTGACTCCCTTCTGAGGGGAACAGAGGGTCCAATATGCTGGACAGACTTCTTAGGGAAGTCTGCTGCCTCCCTGGGGCCCATGTTAAGGACATCACTGGGAAACTTCCTAGCCTGGTACAGCCCTTGGTCTATTACCGACTACTGCTCTTCCATGTTGGTGGGTGATGAAGCTGCAACGGGTGGTCCAAGGGTGATCAAGAGACTTCAGGGCCTTAGGTTGGTTGGTAAGGGAATCTGGAGCACAGGTAATTTTTTCCAGTGACATTGGAAGAAACAGACAGACCCAGTCTATTAATACATGGCTCTGTGGCTGGTGCCACTGCCACAGTTTTGGGTTTTTTGATAATGGGATGGCCTACATGGCACCAATATTTTCAATATTTTCACGCAATATTTTCATCAATGACACAGACAGTGGGATTGAGCGCACCTTCAGCAAGTTTGCAGACAACACCAAGCTGAGTGGTGCAGTTGACATGCCTGAGGGATGGGATGCCATCCAGAGGGACCTGGGTGAGCTCAAGGAATGGGCCTGTGTGAACCTCATGAGGTTTGACACTCAACAAGGCTGAGTGCAGGGTCCTGCACCTGGGTTGGGGCAACCCCTGGTAGCAACACAGCCTGGGGGATGAAGGGATTGAGAGCAGCCCTGCCTAGAAGGACTTGGGGGTCCTGGTGGATGAAAAGCTGGACATGAGCTGGCAATGTGCGCTTGCAGCCCAGAAGTCCAGCCGTATTCCGGGCTGCATCCAAAGCAGCATGGCCAGCAGGGCGAGGGAGGGGATTCTGCCCCTCTCCTGCACTCTGGTGAGACCCCAGGGGTCTCAGGGGATCAGAGGGATCGAAAAACTCTCCTGTGAGGACAGGCTGAGAGAGTTGGGGTTGTTCATCCTGGAGAAGGCTCCAGGGAGATGTTATTGCAGCCTTCCAGTACTTAAAGGGGGCTTATAAGAAAGATGGGGACAGACTTTTTAGCAGGGCCTGTAGTGATAGGACAAGGGGTAATGGCTTTAAACTAAAAGAGGGCAGATTTTGACTAGATTGAAGGAAGAAATTTTTCATAGTGAGGGTGATGAAACACTGGCACAGGTTGCCCAGAGAGGTGGTAGATGCCCCATCCCTAGCAACATTTCAGGTCAGGTTGGACGGGGCTCTGAGCAACCTGCTCTAGTTGAAGATGTCCCTGCTCATTGCAGGGGGGTTGGACTAGATGACCTGTAAAGGTCCCTCCCAACCCCAACTGTTCTATGATGCTATGATTCTATGATTCTATGATGCTATGATTCTCATGTTTGTGATGGTAACTGTCCACTCCATGGTACCTCCGTGGGCTCACTCTTGGCACACAAACACATAACATCTGCATGAACACCTGCACAGGTGACACTGGTTTCTTTTATTCACCTAATTTGACTATATATCTGAGTTTCTATTTCTGTAGAAGTAGGGGATGAAGTTTACGGCAGTAACAATGTCTAGCTGGGTAGGGGCAGAATGTGCCATATGTGTAGACCAAATGCTTCTGTAGACATATATGTTTGACAAAAGGGCGTCATAGGCACAGTATTATACATGTGCAATGTTTTTTTATTTAAATGAATGAACTAAAACAGGTTTAGAACTAGAGCTGGAATTTCAGGTGGAGGTTGAAGTAAACTGATACTTTTTTATTTCTGCGGTCACGTATACCTCAATAGACATATTTTGACTGTTCTGGGATCTGTATACTCAGATTTACTTTCTAAGTTTAAGGAGTACAGTCCTATACTATCTCAGAGGCAAACAAGAACAGTCGTGATTAAAGAAAGACATTGATAGGTGAAACAACACATTTTTGCTCTCTGATTTTCTGCCAAATCTCATTTTAACGTGGAGCTTGTGCACTACCACTGACCACCTCAGTTGCCTGAATGTGTGCTCTACAGCCGCAGGAGTATACAGGTAGTTTTGTTCTTCTGGTGTTGTGCTTGATTTACTTACTAAGTACCAGTTTGCATGCCTGTAGGTATATACAGACCTGTAAAGCCTTTGAAGGAACTGCTGATATCTCCAAGCACTTTAGACTTTTCCTTATTATGGAAGTGTGTAATATTGCTTCTTAAAGGAGAGCAAATAAGAAGAAAGAATTACACAAGACATACTGAAAAATACACCATTTTTTCCTGTGTGACCTAGAGCCCGAATAAAGCATATTTGACTGTTGGAACCGAATGTGTGCAAGTAGCTTGTAAGTGTTACCCAACAGCTTGCTTTGTAGCTTTAAACTGCATTGCTTTTACATCTAACTCCCACAGAAAAACACCTCTCCTCAGGGGAGAACTGGTTCATGGTGAATCATCCCACTTCCTGTGTGCTCAGGCTCAGGTATACCTGTGCAAATGCAAATTGCTGCCTGGAAACCTGTTACACCAGATCCTGGATAGCCTGGCTGCTGAGTTTCCCTTTCTTCTTTTTCTCCTTCTTCCCCGCACCGCCCCCCCCGCCCCCCCCATCTGGGAACAGGGTGGCAGAGTAGTTTTGGAGCTCTGTGAGTGTGAAAGTTAAACATTTCCCACTGGTAAGGGGAGGGGAAAGAAAGAAAAAAACAGACAGATAACTGCATTTCTTTCATGTGTTTTGCTTCAGAGTGACAAGCTGGCTTCTGTCCCCACCGCCACCTGGGGCTCTCGAGGGAAAGCCGGAGACTCAGAGGAAGCTGTAGATGGCCGTAGGCCTGAGCTAGAAATGATCCTCCAGGTGTGCCAGGCCCAGGTTGCCGAGCTGGAACAATGGCTAGACAAAACTAAAGTGTCCCTGAGGTCAGACCCCCAGACCCCCAAAATGCAGCAGATGGTGGAACTGCAGCTTGCTGATTACCAGGTAAGATGGGGAAGTCAGTTTACTGCTGCCATCCAAACGAGTCACCCTTCCCTGGGGTGTGTGTCTGCAGAAAAGTTATGCTTGCTGCTTCTCCTTCTCCCCGCTTAATCGGCTTCATTACACTGTGGAGAACACAGGTAACTGCTTGGCTTCAGTTTCAGGTGCAGCTTTCCAAGGACTTAGTTAAAATACCTTTTTTTAGAGTTGGGATCTTTATGCATCTGGGGGTTTTAGGTAGAATTCTTGAGTATTTTTAAAGCTTTATTTTTCTTTGGTTTATTTTCAGAAACATGTCTCAGTATAGTTTGAATCCTCTATCAAAAGGCAATTTTTCATTGGTCTCAATCATGATAAATCAGCTAGAAAAAAAGGATCATTTTTTTTCTTTTGACATTTTCACTTTCTATTTTTGTTGGAGTGATTTAAAAGACTAGTATAAGATAGCTTCCAAGGTGGTAAATTCTTCTTTTGCCCTTTTGCAAAAAACAGAGGCAGTCAGCTCTGGTACAGCAGAGTGGGAAATTGCAGCATACGGAGGTGTTCCTTGAGCCAGAGAAACCCCAGGGGAGTGCAGAGACCCACCAGGAGCCCGCAGCTCTCACAAGAGCGGCTGACAAGATGTGAGCAGGGCCAGGAGTAACAGCAGCCACCCCCTACTCCCACCAAGGGCAGCCCTGGGGAGCGATAGCAGCCAGGATGAGCAAACAGGGTGCAGTGCTGCAGTTTGCGCAGGAGGTTGCCTTCTCAAAGGAGGAGTATTCCACTGGCTGGTTGGGACACTTGAAGTACACATAACCCAGCAACTGGGCACCATTCTGTGACCATCTACACAAGTCAAGGGCACTCATCCTACTGAACCCTCAAGGCAGAATAGTGGGCACTCCTCTGAGAGCAAAGGCTGCAGCTCCGACTGGGGAGTCTGTACCATCTACCCCAGCAGTGGCCAATGCCTCCACCCAGACGGAGCTGCTGAAGGGAGAGGCTGCAGTGTAGTCCTCAGACTGTAGGAGGTGCCTAGACTTTTCTCCTGGGACAGGGGCAGGTGGCAGACCTGCCTGCAAAAGGTGTGCCCAGGTGGACGACCTCCTGCAGCAAGTGGCTGAGCTGCAGGAGGTGGTGAGAAGGCTGTGTACCATCAGGGAGGCTGAGAAGGAGTTAGATAGCTGGTTCCAGGCGCAGTCTGCAGTGGACTCTCAGCCAAACATCCAAAAACTCCTCCACCAGCACGTACAGAAGGGAGGGTGGCCAACAATGCAGAAGAATGGACAGTTGCAATGTCAAGGACCAGCAGGAGGAATAGACTTCCCCCAAAGCCTGAGGTGCCGTTGCAGAACTGCATCATCGCTCTGCAGACTGAAGAGGAAAGATCTGTCACATCAGGAGAGACGCTGAGTAAGGCAGCCTGATCTGCTCCCTGTATAACAACCAGCGCAACTAAGAAAAGACGATGGGTAGGCAACTCTCTTCTGAGAGGTACAGAGGCACCCATTTGCCAACCTGATGCCTCTCTAGAGAGATGTACTGCCTACCGGCGGCTCGTATCAAGGATGTCACCAAGAGACTACCAAGCCTTGTACAGTCCACTGACTTTATCCGCTGCTGTTGTTTCGTGTGGGCCTCAGTGATACAGCCAGGAGCAGTCTGAGGAGTATCAAGAAGGATTACAGAGCCCTGGGAGCGGCCATAGGGGACTCTGGAGCACAGGCGTTTTTTTCATCAATACTCATGGTCAAAGAGAA